>NC_061527.1:10987500-11077500 GCF_022379125.1 Scophthalmus maximus | reverse complement strand
TTATAGTTTTAAGCTTTATTGTCCCATTTACTTAGTGTTATTATAAGATTAATTTCACCGCGTTTGCTTTTGTCTATTATGTGTCAATATCTGAGATGTGTTGGTAAAATAGCATTAAAATTCTCATTTAACTCTATCAGCCATTATCACTTGTTTACTGATGCATCCTCTTAAAAAAACAAACAAATTGGATGTTTTTGAATTTAGTCATGTTATAAAGCCAAGTCTGGTTGCCACAACTTTCCTAATTCCATTCCCAATAAATAGAAAAAGGTAAATTAAAATGTTTTGGTCAAGTGTGAAGGAAATCATGTGACAATCCGAGTGTTTTAATCAATGCCACAGTGTCTCCTGAGGTCAGCTGTCGCAGAAAGAACTCTCTTGAGTGGCACTGCCACAAAATAGCTGAATTAGAAAGAGTAATTCCTCACACTGTGGTCCTTTTTTGTTAAGGATTCTTTTCTCTAGGCCTCTCTTCAAGTCGATCTTTAAAATCACACAGTAAAACTCTGGGGGTGTAAGGCTTCTCAATAGTTTCTACTTCACTGTTCGCACATCACATGAATTTCTCTGAAGATTTACTTTTCACAGCTAATCAGTTGTTACTTGGATCGAATGAGTACAGTAAATCACACTTGCTTGCACTTTACAGAAAAAAGAACGTAGCAGAACACAGCTGAGTCATCGCCTGCTGTGAGGTGATTCTCTCTGAAGGGATTGGATTTCAGGCGACCTCACCCCACCCCTCGCTGTATCACCACCTCATTGCTTTTTAATTTAAGATTAACTTCACTTTTTTCAGTCTCTAACTCCAAAGACATGGGTTTAGTGTGTGCTCCCTTCGTCTGCTGGCTGTCTCTTTCTCTCGCTCTCCCTCCCTAATATGTTTAGCTCGCACAGTGCCATCAGTTACATGTCTGCCAAGCATCGCACGTCGTCAACTTGCTCCCAATGACATCCCACTGTTCTGAGCATTGATTGGCAGGTCAAGCAGCGAGCGCAAGCAGGAAATCAATAGCAGAGGACCTCTAGACAGTACAGGGGGAGTCTTCAAGGAACTGGCCCGCTGGACACTGCCAATCACCAACCACAAAATGTAAGGCCAGCCAGCCATGAACAAAAGCTATCTCTAGGCAGAAACACCAGCTTGTATAGTAGATGGATTTATGTTTAGAAGTTTCTCCCGTAGTCTGAGAGCGGGGAAAAGGCAGGCAAAGTTTTCAGGAAATATATTTGCATTACTTAAGCTCATTCATATGCTAAAACTCAAGTGGGATCTAGGACCTTTGGGATTTGGCATTACCAAATGTAGGCTCTTTATCTTAACATGCAGTTGCACCAGGTCTGACAGTCTAAGCATGACAGAGCAAGCTTATTAGCATCTAGTCAGCCATTTCCAACCAGTGGAAGACATAGAAGATGCAAGCAGAGTACACACAGCTATATTCACCATCTAGCCTCCTTAAAATATGGCCTGAGGGACCCTTGAGGCTTAGTGGAGTTACGCTTTGTCCTCCGTGGTGATGCTTTTCCCATTTTTTCTCAGACACACTTTGGGATGCTGTTGGCGCATCCCCAAAAACAAACACTCAACTGACACTGGTGACAATAATTCTGGAGCAGGTTCGAAAATAAAACCTGAAAAGGAAATGGAAGACTGTAAATTTAGCACTGACACTCAGGTCTACCTCCTCGTCAGAGGCGGTGTTGTAGCTTAGGCTGTTGGAGGACCCAAAGGATTGTCATTTTTTCCCCCTTTTCCCAGACAGAGAGTACAACTCTTGGAGACATATCCTCATAACTGCTAAAGCCAAGATCACTTTGTGCCGCACTTCGTGTTCCACTACCCTTGCAGTTTTATCCTCTACCTCACCATCAGTGACCTTTGAACCTGGTCATTTATCTCACGGCTCAAAATATATTGAGATGATTCATTGTGCACACCACTCAAGGTTGTGAACTTCATGAAACAATGGAACAAAGAGAATCTTACATACAGTTTTGGTACAATATTTAAGGCATATGTAACGCAAATGTTTGCAACAGCCATCAACAGTTTTTGAGATCCATTCATTTTGATCTAAAACCTACAAATAAAGTGTTACTTTTAAATTTCTGTTGACGTCAAACTGATAAGGTGTTGGTAGGAGCTGCATTGCTGATGAAAATTATATGCTTTTCACAAATTTTAGATTTCAGTATGGTGCTAGACAGTTTAATAGCTTTTCACTGTAGACAATGAGTAATTGTATGTTTACACATATTTTGCAATTGGGATGTGTTTTGAGTTTGTTTGTTTGTTTCTTGGAGGTGGGGATAACTCCTTCAGAGTAAAAATAGAAATGCTATGAACTTTTTTCTGGGCGCTGGCAGTTGGTGAAGCATTTCAACGTGTTTCAAATAATGTCACCCTGGGTCCCTGCCATGCATTTGCCTTTCACAGTGCGGCTGACCAAAACATTTATAAATCTGGATTTCCATGGTAACCACTGGAATTAAATATGCATCAAAACTTCCCAGTGCAAAAGGCGAATGACAGCAGAAAGCAGCAATGACGACAGTTGAAAGCGTGTTCTCCGTATGCCTGACAGAAATGTACCACATTACGGCAATGTTCCAAACAACTGCTCCCGCACATACATGCACCAATGCATTAACAATCACCTACACGTATCATCTCCCTCACCTCTTGTACACACCGAACAATGGAATAGCACTCAGCATAAATTCTACTGTTGCTGACAATGGCTTCTCGCCAGGCTCTGCCCATCTTTTTATGATCTGTAGTATCTACACTACATTCCTAATGCACTGTGGATAGATGTTGTACTTTGAGCTCTTGCCTTCACCCTACATTTCAAATGTGGATGTTTGTGAAATGGACTGGAATGAAATGGGGATAAAAAGAGCCTGTCTTATTTCCACAGCTAACCATCTCCCTCTCTTTCTTCACTATCATTTCCCTCTCGCACTCTCTCTTTGTGGAGATTAATGATAAAATGTCCAGCATTTGAAATGACATCTTCCTTTCACCTTTAATGGCTGTTTAAGACATCGCTTTAATAACAACCACTGATATAGGTAAATTATACTGAGGGCTGAGTATTCTGACAGTTACAAGGTACTAACCCTAGAAGCTTTAGGCATCGGTTTCTTGAACTGGAAATGTTGAGTTTAGGTCAAACTTGATTTTGGTTGTGGATTTCCTATTCAGCATGTAGAGAAATTATGCGGTATTTTTTGGCTGACGTGGCACGAACAGCACAGGCAATATAAGACACGTCAGAGCGCTGAACCTTCTGTTTTCTGGTGACATTATTATATGTGTCATTGCAGGTGCATGTCACTGCTTAAAACTATGACGCCTCCCTAGGTACGCCACAAAGTTGTTAGATGACAACACGATATGATGTAACCATGGTCTAATTGTTGCCATTATGAATAGTCTCTAAAGACAAACAGCTTGTAGTTGATCACTTGCTGTGGTGATTTACTCAATAAGCTTCCCATATTACTGCAAAGATACCTGACATACAGTGTAGGTCATTTGAAAGAGTTTGGGCCTTTGTCATGAATTCCTGTGGTGATTTGTTTTTCATGCAGAACAAGTATCTGTGACACTGATTGACGTTATACTTATAATCAAGCTTATTGATTCCAAATGTTTTTTCTCTCCACATGTTTCTTGTATAACAAATATAATTAAATTGTGTCCACTGTTCAAAACAAATGAATATAGGTAAATTAAGAGAAAATGAAGACATACTGTTGCAATTATCCTCTGAGAATTAATCATAACAGTCTTTGTTGTTTGACCATCCTTGTTGGTTGCAAATTTCGCACATTGGTAAAACATTACACAGTACTGATCTGCTTCATTTACCTCTTAATCTGGGTTTTTAATTCTGAGTGAAAATGGCAGCTGTGTAATCAAAACCATCTCATGCACAGAAATGCTGTTATAAATGTAACTCAATCCCTTTTTTAAAAGCAGCTTTATAGATTATGATGTGTTATGACGAAGAGCATATGTTGAGAACTTGTGCCACTGCAAGGCATTTCTTCCTCCTCTTTTGAGTTGTAAGGCAACATTTCAAACATAAACGATGGATCAGATTTTTTTTTCATCCATTGAGCTCAATTTTAAAAATTGAGCCGAGACAGCTTGAAATGTTATAGGTCCTGTAGAGTCTTACTGTCATGTACAACCACCACTGTGCAGTGTATTTTAATGCCACCAAAACGGAAAATCTTTGAACAATGTTCCAGACGTCAGGCAAGGAAACAATATCTGTGTGTTTGGTCCAGGGTCAGGGGATCACCAGACAAAAAACAGTAATTCTTTATCGCCTTTAAAAAGGGAGGCAACATCATCAGGCCCCAGACTCCATGTTGACAAGCCGAAGACTTCTCAGACAACCGTTGTGCTGACAGGACAATGTGTTGGTGCTCTGGCCAGGCAATTTACCCCCTTCTTTGCCTTTGTGTCAGCCTGGGAGTCGCATGCCATGGGTCAAGCAGAAGAAAATGGTTAACTGCTTGTTATTCCTATCTGCTAGCTCTCGGAAAGGATCTGGTGAGAGACAGATGAGCCTGACTCCCGGAATAGGAAGACAGGAAGTTTATAAAGTGCTGCTGCCTCTGCAAGTACCTGTGTCTGTTTATTGCCACTCTTTGCCTTGGGGACACTACTCTGAATTACTAAGTTAGTTAGTTTAAAGTTACAGCTTGGGGACAAACATTCCCAGGAGCCATGCAGAACAGTGAGAAACTAACATTCCTCATATTTTCCCTGCCTTACTGAAATGGTTTGATCATCTTATCAACCAAACTAAGGAAGTGACAGAGAAAGGGAATTATCACAATATCCAAGAAAAAATATTGTGAAAAATAAAATAGGCCTAGTCCTACACACACAATAAGAAAAAATAATAATCTAGATTTATATCTAATACACATCTACATTAGACATACAACCAATAATTATTCATTTAACTTTTCTTTTACTGTATGAAGTGTAAAAACAACTAACGTTAAATAAAAAAAGATCTGAGTGTTCCAGGTCATGCTTGAACTTGCTTAACCTAATAAGTAGTTTAAAGAAATCTCTATTATTGTTAGACTACCATATACAATGTTTTGCATATTTGCTTGAAAAGTTACAAAAGCAATTTTTCTTTCATTATTAAAGTAGTTGCTTATCTTTTTTCTCATTAGCAAATTAAGTAATCAGCTTATCATTGCAGGTCTATACTGCACGGCATTGTCCTTGTTGTTATAAAACTTATATTGATCAAATATTATGTGATTATCATTGTGTTAGGACACAACAATTGCAGCGTCAGTGCACTGTTTAAAAGCAACTTGATTCAAAGTGTTGGCAAATAGTTTCTGCAACTTAATTGGCCATATTTATTAATGGGTAAGTCAAAAAGCTTTGATTTTGACAGTGGAGGGCGAGCTCCTTGCTGTTTGATAGGTGGACCTCTTGCTGTTTCCTGCGAGCAGGACTCTTGCTGCGTAGCAGTGATTGCAACATATCCTTCTGATTACTGTCAGTGAATGTTATTAGCTGTGTTCTGATTGGGCTTGCATCGGCTGCAGGGTTCTCTTTCCAGGCTTCATGGGAATATGCAGAGTGCTTTGGCAAGTAAACCTCCGTCTTCAGTACAATGCTGCTGCCGCTGCTACTGCTTTGCTTTTGTGGCCATAATTCGAGGCAGATGCTGGGTCTGTCACAAAGGTTGTGGAAAACGCATTAGCGATGGAAAAGTCAGCATGTCCCTTCACCCAAAGACAAAGCTGTTTGAGGATTGTGGTTCAACCACCAAAGAATGCCTCCAGATTTTTCTCAATAGCATTGCCTAGTCCTGAAAATGCCTCTGCCCCTGTGAGTATGGAATCACAGTACTGGAAGCACATGTTGTTGGACACTCTTTAATAATCTCTGACTTTCCTGGGGATTCTTACTCATTATTTGTTTTGAGAGATGACGCCTTGGTGTTGATCCCGCCTTGTCAAGCTCCGGGAGGTTCGACTACCATAAAAAAGTCACATCTAAGGAAGAAAAATCCAGCCTCCCCTTCCCTTCACATTTCTGAGCAAATCAGATTCAACCATTCACTCTAACATTACCAGCTTTCATCTTCCTATATCGTCAGCAATGAGTAAAGTCAAGAAGTGTGGATATACAGTATCATCCCAATGTGCCTCTGATGTTGTTCCACCTCCACAGGCAATTCTCAGAGGATTACATTCACACTGAGGAATACATGAAGCCCTCAGATGATATTTTCATTCCTTTGTACACAGTGTGTGTGTGTGTGTGTGTGTGTGTGTGTGTGTTTGTGTGAGTGTGAGAGAGAGAGAGAGAGAGAGAGAGAGAGAGAGAGAGAGAGAGAGAGAGAGAGAGAGAGAGAGAGAGAGAGAGAGAGAGAGAGAGAGAGAGAGAGAGAGAGAGAGAGAGAGAGAGAGAGAGAGAGAGAGAGAGAGAGAGAGAGAGAGAGAGAGAGAGAGAGAGAGAGAGAGAGAGAGAGAGAGAGAGAGAATCTGTTTTTGTCTGCGCTCGTTTCCCCCCAAAACTTGGCCAGGCTCACCAACAAGATGTGAGACTGGCCACTCGCATTAAAGAGGGATGCTGCATGTTAATATTATGAGTGCCTTGTAAACAACTGGCATTTTACCTGTATAATGACATTAAAAAGGTAATTGTGGCTTGGTCAAATTCAAATACATGTCTCCACCATTATCTCATCTATCCAGATTCTTTTCACATCCTAGACATCATGCTGGTCATTCAATCTCAAAGCAATTTAGACCATTAGCGTAATGTTTAGGAGGCCAACTTAACCATACGCATCTACAGTCCCGAACTATAGGGCAATTTGTTTGTTAATAATGCGGGCAGTATTTCTCTGTGTTGGAAACGCATCCTGTTCTTTGCAGTAATGCAGAGAACAGGATGTATGGAGGGATTGCAAAAATATTCATTGAGCAGGAGGAAACATTTACAGAGATCTCCACAATGTTAACTGGCCAGGTTACATTTAGCTCTGTAAGATCTGTAATTAGTAAGGCACTTATTCTGTTGAACGTTTGTTTCAAGTTACCATTAACTGTAGCAGGGGGTGTATACAGTTGAGAGAGTTTTCTCAAACGCAGATTCTTTGAAGAATCATTAAAAAAAGTTTGTATAGAATTTTAGAAAGCAATACTCTGTTAAAGCCTAGCTTTTCCTCATCCCTGGATTAGTGGTCGATCTTAAATGTTTTTAGTCTGTGATGTCTTAAAGCAGAGCCTGTTGCCTTTGTGCGGACATTAGCTGTGAACAAATTAAATTAAAGACTGATGGTTTCATGTGCAGGATAGAAGAAGATTGTTAAAGTATTTATCAAAAAAGTGGAGAATACTCACACTCAACACAAGTTTGTGTAACATATGTTTTTTTATTGACTTTTTTATTGTTGCATAGCAACATGTTAAGGCACTTATATAGCAGCTTGTTCTCATCTTCTGACATCTGAAGTAGTAATAATAGTAATAATATGCCATTTTTCATTGAAAGTGTAAAAACACTCAAAAAGACAGAAAAAGTAAAAAGTATGAAATGAACTCTGCAAAGCAACTCAATAAGCATCCACTCGTTGGCACGGCATTGGTAATTGTTGTTTGTCATTAGTGTTATCGCCTCTTCAGTTTTCCCAAGAACACAGCATTTTCTCTTCTTTTTTTAAAATGTGTTGTTTCATCAGTGAAAATTATCAAAAAAATGTTTTTCACCAACCACTGTCTACAATGCAGTCGCCAAATGTTTTAATGACTTAATGCTACCTTCACGAAAACTGATCCCAATTATTGGCCTTTTTGATTTGAGACCTCCCTTACTCAGGGGTTATTAAACTGAAGTGTTTTTGCCCTTTTATCCACTTATCAGAGGCAGTAAACTAGTCTATGTGGATCTGATGATCATCTCTATTAAATGAAGATTTTTTTTTCCAACTTGTCTTAAGTGACTAGATGATTGTTTTTTATTATGAAATAAAAAACAGATTGGCGTTAGAGAGTGAAGACGTTGTATATTGTTGTTCCACTCACAGATTTACTCACAGAATCCAACATCGAACATAAAGACCATAGCCTCAATATCAGAATATGATATGTGTGCTCTGCTCTTTATGTGAAGAATGTTCCTGTACTGCAGACACACTTGAAGCTTTCAGGTAAGGAGTCATCAATCACTCGCCCACTTCTGACATTAAGTTTTTTGTCAATGCCACTGTCTCCAGTTTGTCTGCAGACTGAAAGATTTGAGAGGCACTTTTTATTTGCACGCTTTTAACTCCGCCCAGCCGGGGGTAATGGAGCTGGTTGTGTGCAAGCAATTAATGCAACCACAATGCCAAAAGTGGTGATTTGTCATACACCGGTGATACATAATCATTATTTGGAATGTAACGTTCTTAAACTAGCCAGCCTCAATTGTGATCCTTCCACTTGCACTGTGAAAAAATCAAAGGCACAAGCAAGTATTTCACAAGATGAAGCTGTGTGTCTTGTAATATGTGTTGTATTATTATTTTTTTGCTTTCTGTTTTTCTTGTCTTCATCTGTGGTTGCTTTTGTTTGAATCAATATATGTCAAAAATGAGGCTCCACAAACATACTTCACATCTTTGTCAAATACTTTTTTCCCCCTCTACTGACTCCATGGTATATGTATAATTCATATTCAGCCATTACTTGTTGTTGTATAGTTCCTGACTGTCATTTGTTGTGACTTCATAAGCAACAGTGGTGCTAATTTATCCTACCTCTAATTTTAACTCCCTGGACTCTCTACCTCCTGTCGTCTCTTGCCCTTAATATGAAGGCATTTCAATAGCAATGAAGCCCCTAGGCTGACAGCCATGAGATTAGTATGAATGTATTACCCCCTTGGGTGCCATAGCCTGTAATAAGTTCCCCATTAATCGTATCCGTTGGGGAAAATTTGTTTAGGCCTTAATTACATATCATTAAAATTGGTCTTGATTTTCTGAGATTTAGACTCAGAATTACACTGCACATTTTCTGCTTTCTTTGCCTTTGGGCATTCTACAAATTTATGTTACTTTGGTTCCTCCACCAGTGCGATTTCTCATGGCCTCAGAGACTGCACGAGTGTTTTCCTGTTCCTCAAAACACACTTGTTTGCCTTGCGATTTTAATTTAAAATTGTATGGTCTTTGCTTGTTTGTCTATTTTTTACACACAGCTTTATCTTTTTTTATCTGACTTTTGTCACTCCTTGCAAAGCTCTTTGAAATATGCTTTATAAATGCTTTAGTTGTGGATAGGAAGAAACTGTGAGCAATGCCATTCAAATCATTGTTTCAAATGCAAGACTATCATTCACCACAGAATGCTGAGGCTTGTCAAGCCCAGTTAGTCCAGGCAGCTATAAAGCATATCTCTTTTTTGGGGGGCTTAAATTTCATACTGCTTTCTGTGGGAGGATTTTCCATTTACACTACAGGGGCTTGAAGCAGAATCATGGTTGTCTTTAAATCCTTTTCCTTGACTGTCCAAAACACTTTGAAGTCAGCTGCCAGCAATCGAGTTACACGTGGCTGACAGGTACACTAAAAGGACTGTGTGACCTCTAACAGTTCAGCATGGCTGCAAATCCATATCAAATGATATTGTACATGGAAATTGCTCCAATATCTTATGGTCCTTTTTTGACTCATTACGATGGCATTTTATAGTTTTACTGCGTTCACATCCATGAGACTGTGCAGAGTGCAATGGTTAGAAATTGATTACTTGTGGCGTAACAGTAACTTGATAACAACATGGTTAACTGGGTATGCTTATATTTTAAAGAAAGAAATCAAGAACCAATGCATACTCATCATAAACAAATCTTTCAAGGAAGAGAGCATTAAGAGTGGGCGATACTAACATTTTTATGTAAAAGTTATATTATTTAAACTTTTACAAAGATTCAAGTGGTGACACAACTGCATTTACTGTAGTTTGACAAATATTATTCTTTAATGTAATTGAAAGTCCTCCAGTTATAAAATATACCTTGAATTGATGCCAGTTGAACACAACACTGACAATAAGATGATTTGGTCACTGACGAGGCAGCAAGTGGAAAGTATTTCTAGGGTTTAAGGTCCCTGAAAGTAATTAGAGCAATTTTGCTTCTGAAAATTTAGATGATTCAATGTTTGTTCGTGACTCGTAGCTTAACTAAATCTGTGTGACAAATTTGTGTCCCCTTAGAAGATGTCAAGCGAGTGACTCATAACTCATATTCTATGAGGCTATTATGTAGCCATCATAAGAAAGACTTAACATCATGCCTACCTGCATGTGGTTGTGTATTTATGAATGAGTACTGAACCCAAATTCACATGACCATTCATTACATGCTTATTTTAGTTTAGTGTAACTTAATTAAAACATTTTGCAGGGGCGATATGATTCTTTGGTGTGTATCAGGTTGTGTGACTTGTTAGCCTATGTTTTGACATGATTAATGTTTTCTCAGAATGATCCGGGGAATGGTGCTTTTTAAAAATCCTTTCAACTTGGCTGGTTGTTTTTGTTTTAACACCAAAACTCATTTGTCAGTTTAAGGAATGGTTTTCCCCGTATACATGCTTCCATCACACAGAGGTCACACCTGCATTTTATAAACGTCAGCTCTACAGCGAAACTGAACAGTAGATTGTATGTAAAGCTAATTTTGAACAGTGGTTTGTGTAGATGAAAGGTTCCTTTGTAGTGGCATTTTGATTTAGCAATGTGGCTATTTCAAAAAAGTTCTGACATTTTAAAAGCAAAACAATTAATCAAATAAGTTTTTGCCATTGAGTCATTGATAATGAAAATAATCGTTAGTTGCCGTCTTATTGAGAAACATCTGTAACGCCCATTTTTCATGAAGGTATTGTACAACAGACATGTTAGTTATGGCACTGGAAAGGGAGGTCAAGTATGTCACAGGGTTTACCTTTTCAAGTCTCATAATATTCTCTAGATTAAGATAAACAACTTTTGAATGAAAATAATCAATAGCTTTAGTTACCTTTTTCATTTCCACATGTTAGCGTGAAACCTTTTTTGGGGGTTGGCAGTAGGCTCTATCGGATTGAGGCTGGAGATTCTAGCAACTATTAGCAGCTGGGTTTTTTTCCGATGGCAACAGGAATATAGAGTCCTAAAGTTTTAACGGCGCATATAAACAGCCTAACTGATCAAACGTGAACTGAAACAGACTCTGGTCAAGGTTTGAGTTACACCATCCATGTAAAAGTAGCTGATAATAACACCTGCAATACATGCAGCACATAATGTTTACCTTTTCTGATGAGAGGAGATCTCAGACGAGAAGACTGTTCACATAGCGAGCAGTCTATTAAGCTGTCAGTGGTAACCTTTTCATGGCCTCATTTCCCAATACAGACCACCTGTAGAGCGGTGGAGGTTTTCTTGGCAATGTCTTGCACTTTATTAAAGATTCAGAGTCAAGTCATTGCACCCTTTTGTCAGCTCTTTTGTGTCTTTTGGTCTCGAGCAGAAAGACACACAGTTTCAAGCTGAGAACTATGTTTCAGAAGTCTCCACAGAAAAAAAAAAAGAAAGAAAAATTAGGCTTTTCTAAATGCGACCTGTACAGGATAGAGGGTTATTTATATTGGCCTGCTATATGGTCTGCTCCCCTAGTTAGAAACCTGGGAATGGCAACAGTTCATTGGAGCAATCCGACTCAATATGCCGATGATTTATCAGACCACTGGGACCATTTGGGCTTGTAAAACATGAGGTGAGGCCAAGACCATTAAGCTATGTAATCAGCCATGGTGAGCCTGATACCACACTCCCTACTTCAATACATTTACGGTCCAAGAACCAAAGCACATACTTGTTGGTTGTTACTACTGCTCTTCAGTGTTTTTCCTCTGTTTGTCTGAGCAATTATTTCCTCCCTTACCAAAAAAGCTCAGAGTATGCCCCATTAGTACAAATTGAGCATGTGTGGGAACCAAAAAGTTCTGCACAAAGGACTTTTTTAATGCATTTCCTCTTGCTGGATTTAATGACGTTTCAGTGTAATAACACAGCACAAGAGACTTTGTAAATTTAAGCAGCATTATTATCACCACATGTGATTGTTCTACATTCTCCGCCATGAAAAACATTATTTTCTTCAGTAACAACATCTAAATAGACCTTCTAAAAAAAAAGTGCAGCCTTCCATCAGAGCTAAAGACATTACACTATTGCTTTTTAGACAAGTATCCACATGGTCCGGTTCAGCAGTATAATGAGCTGTTCCACAAACTATTTTCCAAGAAGGATTGTTTTGACTGATATCCCCTAATGATGCCTTTCAATGAGACTGTCGCATTTGTAAGCATTTAAAGTTTGTAAGCATTTTAATTTTAAGTTTTTTTTAAGGTTTAAACAGGGAGATAATGGTTTAACTGTTGTGGAGACACATCAGGGCAAGGGTGGTTTGTCAAATGAATTTTAATCTTGCCATAGATGATAATTTCCGTATCCCATAGCATTTCCCTAAAGACTTCTCTTTTAAGTAAGCAAGCTGTAGATCATGAAATTATTTAACCAGCCCAGTCCAAAAAGAAAAACTAAAAAGTATAAACTATACTTGTATATGAGACACGCAGACATGTCCTTTCCGCGAACCGATACAGAACCGCTTTCATTCTTTTCAAAGGAAATATCGGGGGGGGAATAAGTCTTCGACAAAGTTTCATCACTTTGCATTTGGTGCTTCTTTACATGCCTTGTAATTACCATCCTGATGCTCAACCTAACCTTTGTTTTAAGATTGAAATAAAAAGCCTTTATATTAACTCAATATTACTGGAGCCTGCATATTTTTTTTATGTACACATACAAACTTTGAAGTGTTGTGTAGTTATGGTGGGCATGCTAAAATGTAATTCAGCATCCCTTTTTTGGTATGAGTGTGTGCATGTCCCACTTTCCAACAAATACAACTTCAAGAACCATGCAACAGTTTAAAAAATGACTGCATTACCCTGCAACTGAACCTAAATGTTCTCACTGTAAGTGCATTTGTAACAGTGCTGTCACAACCAGGATTCCTGCATGAAAACGGAAACTCAAAGCATCACCGATGAAATGTAAACAACATGATCACATAACTAGCATAGAAAAGTACTGGACTAAATACTGGAAATAAATTTTAAAGTCAGACTGAGGGTTCACTTTAAGCAAAGGAATTTACTAAGTAATTGTTACTGAGTGAGTACTTTTGCTTTTTAGTCTAACGATGAACAAATTATCATGAAAATGTAATGTGTTTAAAAAAATGTAAGACTGTCTGTGCTGCCAATGAAGATATTAGAAAAGTAGATAATTAAAGATAAGGTCAATCTGTCAGAATGTTGTTTTTGGATAAAATGTCAGTTATATGTTTAATTTCCAATCATCATCACCACACAGTCTCCATGTCAATCAGAGCTGTGATATAATTATAGAGTAAAAGCATCAACACTGTCAGGAATCCTGTTGAATCAATTAGAACCTATAATAGTTCTGATGGTGATTTATTTAGCATGATAAACTCTCCCCCCATTTGTTGGAAGCTAAGGTCTGTTTTAAAACTAGAGTGGACACATGATCATTATGGAAAGACAAAACCATTGGACTGATGTATAAACACATCTACTGCTGCAATTCCTGCTGCACAACAGAAGTGACACTTTATTGTAACCTCATTTGCTACTTTCAGGGTCCTGTAGGGATGATGGCTCTGGTTTTTCAGTGATCTGATTGGTCACTTAGTTGACAGATTTTGATGCTCCAGGGAGTTTAGAGGTGCAGCGTCAGTTACCGTGGTGATTTACCTCAGTGTGAAAGTGCTCCCAAACCTGAAGTTTCCTCGCTGACTTCAAAACCTCCTTCGTAAAGTGCATGCCACTAGAAGGATTTGGTGCATTAACCCTGAAACTCTGACGCAAATTAAATGTTTTCATGATGTTTTCAGTGAAATTTACTCTTTTTGTCAGATTCATATTGCATTGGTGTCTTCGCTGTACTTCACTGTTCTCTACAGGAAGTTTTTTTTATAGCATTGTTGCACAGAGAGTAGCCAGATGAGAAACATTGATCTGCTCATCTGTGTGACCTTCAATCATTGCCTTGATAAATGCAATGGGTTTGATCAGCATCAACATGTGTGATGCATGCCTACTGTATATTTTTTCCCCTGGTTAGTTTCTCTCAGGCTGTATACAGATTACCTTTCTTATTGGTGAGGGTTGTTGGGGCTGTTGGCAGCTTGAAAAGAAAAACTGCAGACAATACTGAAGGTCGAAAAAAGGAACCACCAAATACTCTTTCAAGTAAAAAAAAAGGGAAAAGAACTCGTCCTACACTTCTTTGCACGTTATCCACCATTAGCTGTCAGTCAGTGGAATACAATAAAACTAGCTATTCTGCTATGCCAGAAATTTTATTTCTTTGCACCATTCATGTGCATCCTCTTGTGCATGCATTTCACACAAAAGGAGGACCCACTCACAAAAACATTAGTCCATAGTGTTGCTTGTGGTCAAAAAACTCAACAGGGAACCGTTAATAGAACAGCAGCAGACATATCTAAAGACTCAAAAGAAAACATATGTTGAAAGATTAGATGCTGTGTAAACTTTGTTGACTGTAAATGTTGCACTGTAGGCACATGATACTGTTAGGACTTTGGAAAAGAGATTGAAGAAGAAGAAGAAAATGTAAATACATTTCAGTTGAAAGGAAGTCACTCTTATGTGATTTTGCTCAGGAGATCAACACACCTCCTCCCTTGGTGCTCTGCTTTTTTAGTACACCAGCTCATTTATTTAGAGGGTCTTGGATATGCTACTGACTCCTCGCTTACAAATCATCTTGATCTCTCATTGCCTCAGTTCTCACAGACAGAGCTTACCTCTCAGAGGGAAGGACGCCTGAAAATGACTATTCCACACACCATCATAAAAGAGGTGTTTGCTTTTGATGATAACGATAAGAGGAGTAGAGGGTGGAGGCTGTTTGGGGAATTGCAGTCACAGCCATCCCTGGTGATGTTATATATTTTAACGTGATTGTGTAGTGAGTGAATGTGTTCATCCTTAAAATTCTTGTGTAAACAACAGATTTTATAAACCCCAAGGTGGAGTACTTTTGGAGAGGAGAAGATTTAAGGTCATGTTCCTCACATCTGTGCAGTGCATCATTTTTTAAAGTCACGACTGCAAATAGGATCGGGGAGCTGGAGAATGAATGTGAAATTCCATCCACTGTACAGAAGATGCACATTAATATTTCACTTGACCCTCTTCATTAAATTAATTCACAATAATTCAATCTGCAACCAGTAGTCACTTGATCCACAAGTTGATTGATGGAATTTATTTTTTTTTAACATTTTTTTTCATTAAGTTGATCAAGCTCGAATTTTGATATTGATTACTTCAATTATAATAAGTCTTTCTTTCAACTAAAAAATAAATAAGATAAGATGATAAGCTGGATATCTTTGCATTTTTTACTTTTTGTCAGACAAAATATTTGATTATATCAACTTGGGCTTTGAGAAATTGTGTTAGGTATATTTTTTCATCATCTCACACTGACACTGTAATAAACATTTACAACTCTTAAGTGACCAAAAATAAACACTCATGTACAATGAAATGCAATGAATCACATACACTCTGAAAAAAATCTATATCTTTGTGAAACACAATAAACATTTTGTGTATTGTGTAATGACAATAAAAAAGAAAGAAAGTTAAGAAAGTTAACCCTCAAATTTTGAACTTATCACATTTTGAACTCAAAGCAGACGAGGCCTGATGCTAAAAAAATAGTCTTACTTTAGACTTGTTGCTGCACGTCTGCATCGCCTGGTGCTGGCAAGTGGGAGGCTCACCTGCTGTGAAGCTCGTCATCCTTTCCCTTCCTAGAATTCCTCCCGGTATTTCAACCGTCTACTGGTCTTTCATTTCACTGTGGGAGGTTGGAGAGCAGAGAAATAAAAGCCTTTTGTGGTTCACTTTAACTGGAGTGCAATCCAAGACTTTGTCAGCGTGTGGCTGCCTCAGACAATGGGAAGTACATGTGTTTGTGAACGTGTTGCACGGCAGTCCACCATGTTCCACCATCGACATGCTCCATTGTTTCTGCCCTCCATCTTCTCTCAAAGAAACCTTACTATCAGCAACACAGTCTTTATTGATCAATAATAGGTTCAATAGATTCCATGTTGTGTATTTGTTGCCATTAGTTCTGTGGAGTTCATCTTTATTAATCTCTGCATTTATAGGCTCACAAATTCTGCTTTTCAAAGATCATTTCCAAAAAACTGTTAGTCTTACTCTCTAAATAGGCTCTTCACTCCTCTACTGACAATAATGCTAAAGCACTGCTGCTACGTTTACGCCTACCATCAACACTACTCTGGAGTTTTTCAAGTGCCTAAAACTGGAGGTTGGAAATGCTGCTCGCCCTGTTTTAGTTTAGAAAACTCTGGGGCTGCGTTGTAGTATGGACGGGGAAAAACTGAGCCATTTGGAATCAATTAGGCAGTCACCTGCATCTGCTACCTGATTGGTTCTTATCAGTCATGTCTTGACTACCAGCGGTGAAGGTGACAGGCTGTAAACACATATTGTCAGTAAAAGTTCTACCTCGTGGTCGGTCCATGGGAATAAATCCCTTGTTTTACTTTTCACCATTGTTGTTCCTGGTTCGTAGTGTTTTCTGTAACCAAGCAACCGAGTGCAGAGTACACAATCTGCTTTTTGTTTACACCGTAACATGCTCGGTGTACGTGAATGATCGTGGGATGTAAGTTTTAAGGTGTATAGATAGAGATTAATATTGAAACAGAGCAAAAAAACAAAATTGTATTAGTATGGATGTAGCCCAGGAATCTGTTAGGGTCAATCTGGGCTGCAGAACCGCTTGTCCTGCTGGGGTTTGGTAATGTTATTAAGACATCGCTGGAGGAGACACCTCTCTATATGCAAGGCTTTGAACTGAGGCCAGATGGCCGACAGTAACCGAGTGCAGCAGGAGGCTTCTCCGCTGTGGAGGTCAGTGGGCTCCTGTGAGAGGAGAAACAAGAGAACTATCAAGAGTGGTATGATGATCCATCGTCAGTCTGGAGATGTCTGAACCTTTTAATACCAGAGAACAACAAAGTCCAAAGGCATGATGTGTTTAGCATTAATGGATTTTTGTGGCATAAATGAATAACTCAAAATTACGTAAGAATCAAGACTACAGATAACAAAATTGATTTGGATCTGAATGGATCACCTGGTAATTATTATGCATGTTGCTGTAAACATTTTGTATTCTTATCTTACACACCTTAGTTTTTGAATAACATTTGGTTTACAAATTACTGTTTGTACTATTTTTTAACAATTATATTTCACTTTCACATTATGACAAACCTGATATGAGGGTTTTTTCCCTTTCATATGCAAATCAAACCAGAAGGCTGCGTAAATAATACAAACATCTTCTGAGATGCCACACAAAAAACAATTATTCTCTTTGTTGCTAAGCGACACTGGCTGTCAAATCATGGCATTCAGCCATATAATGTAGGCCGGTGCTTTAGAGCCAGAGGTGCTGAAAACCTCAGCACAGCAAGCAAATAATTGTTAAGTCAGTTTGCTGAACTGTGGCTGAACAGTGATGCGGCTTGAACAAAAATCACCTGTTCTAGAGATTTGCAAAATCCTGAATTGCGTTCAGTCGTTAAATTACTTTGTGAATTCGACCCATTAATGCTGCTGTTTTCCGTCAACTCCTGGTTGATACGAGTTTTTTTTGTCAAATAACATATCTGTACATATTTTTTGACTGACGTTTGTGTCTCATACACGCGTCTCATCTACTCTGTCAGCAACTTCTCTCTCGATTCTCCCCAGCAGTATGCTGAACTCGTGAATCACAATTCCAAGGTCACATGGATAAGATCAGCAGTCCATGTGTGAAAGCATTGTCCATCAATTGATATATTGATGACCGTGTTGTGACAAAGTTGTGACCTGAAAATTAAGATGGAATCTAAGGCAAAGAGCTGAGTAGTCTGTGACATTTCAGAAATTTGATGATAAGGCCTCCAAACACAATGAATTTCAAATTCAAGAGTTCTTCATCACATTCATCATTAATCCCCTGATATATACAGTTTATAAAAAAAATGTGGTGTTATTGATTTTCTATCAATATACATCAATTTCCTGGAATTTAAAAAAATATATTTTTATCACTTATGTTGAATTCAGGATTGTGTGCATTAAAGAAGTTACTAGATTGTGGACAAAACAAATGGATAAAACTAAAAGGACTTCTAACACTGTAAACTTAGTGATGTTGTATTACTGATGGTGTTTTCAAACTTAAGTTAAAGTGTCAGAAAGCTGTTTTGTTTGAGAATGAGAGACTGTATTATCTGATGTTATTATACCGGCACTGCTGGACCAACTTTAAATCCTCCTCAGAACTTGTGGTTCATTCTAGTGGGATACTGTTTCATCCATGTTGACAAGACAGAAGTCACACTCACTCTATTATAGTCCTCGGGATCGCTCGTCAAATTCTTCTTGTCTCTGTGAAAGAAAATGTGTGAATGAGCGAAATCTCCCAGATGGACAGTGATTGTTAAATGCTTAAGCAGTCAAATTAAGACCTCAACTCTGACTCCACACATGACACAAGCAGATCTGTTGTTTGGTAGTCCTCAGAAGAGCGAAATATGGAATCCTGGGAAATCTGAGGCAATAATAAGGCCATTGTTCTGTGGGGAGGTGCCGCGGCCACCAGTTTCCAGACTGTGAGAATAATGAGTGAAGACCTAAAAGGCCATCAAGCAAACTGGACTTCAATAATTCTTCCATGCATGGATGGAATTTTCAAAGCAGTAACGGTTTTTGATTTGGCTCCTTTGTGAGTTCTGTTTGTTATATTCAGTGGAATTAACTAGGTGTTTTCTGTTCTAGTAGTTAATGATGTAGTAAGTTAGTGGAGGGAATAAGTTAGTCCCACACTCTCCTTTATTCATCTGTTTACTTTGCTATTCCTCATTTTCAAAGGCAAGACGTGCATAACACAGTAGTTTTTGATGAAAAGAGAGAAAAAATACCAGTCAGCAGGTTTTATTTATGGATTCACTTTTTATTTTATTTTTGACCAATCCCAGCTATGGGCATTCTGGCCGCCAGTGAATTCATTCCAAGCACTCTAAAATGATGACACACACACACCAGGCTTTGTTGTGTTGGGGGAGGGTGTTTAATGTAAGATGGTTGTCTTCCCTGTGCAGTTGTTTGGTCTGACCCCTCCTCCTCATCAGTGACATACCATTAACTACTACACATGCGTCTATGCACCTACCATCCCTCGTCAGCGCCGGCACTATATTTTGTTTGTCTTTTTCAAAGGTGGCACTGCCGGTACTGTACTCCCAGCAGCTTGCTAGGCTCCACTGCTCACCATACAGTATGTTAATGGGCCTTACAGATGTCCTTCAAGGGATGGTGGAGAAAGGAGTTTATTTTGTAGTCATGGGCACATGACAGGGCATGTGTCCGTTCTGGGGAGCACTTCACCCCAGCGCGTGGGTTTTTGTTTCTATGACAACTATACCATGTCAGCATAGCACCATCGCCGTTGTATGATTGACTAGCATCGCCCCTTCTGCTTTTTATTACTGTATTTGTTTGACATTGTTTTTTCATAAGCACCAACTGAAGGATGCTTGTCGTAAAACTTTGTTTGGAAGAGCTTGTTACCTCTCAATCTGACAGCTGTAGAGCAAAGAAAGGAAGAAAGAAATTGCACCAGGAACATTCAGTGTCCAGCCCCTCGACTCCCACAATTTTGTTGTTATAGTTTCTGATATCGTACAGCTTGGGATAGACAGACATGGCCATTTTTATTACTATTTAAATTATTTATACTGTTCACATCAGTTATAGTTCTATAACTCTATTTATATTATTTTGCTATCATTGTTACTGTAATATATATCCTTTGTATGTGCCTAATATTAATGTATTAGCATACTACTTTGTATAGTTGACTTGGCTCTGACCAGCCGAAAGAAAACATTTGGCAGAGAACTCTGAAAAAGACGCTGGGTGCAAGACACTTGAATGTTTAGGTGGCCGAATGCGGCTCTGTCGTCATTTGAATGAACAGAGGGGGGGAATTAAAAAATGTTGACACGCCCTTCCTGTTCTTTCAAAACTGATGTTAGTTGCTGACGGTTGAAAATCAGTGTTAAATAACATGCTGTTCCTTTCCTGTCAAACAGAGGGCTTGGGCAGAATGCCGTCACCCGAGAACAGCCAGAGTGATAATTCTTCTGCATAGTCCCATTTAATGAGGATGGTGGAGTTTGCCAGTGTGCCGCCAAATGGAATTGTTTGCCAGTTTCTTTGTATTTTTCTTCCTCCTTCTTCTTCTTCTTCTTCGTCTGTGGTGACACCTATGCCGTCTCACTGACTCCACACCGTCTCAGTGTGTCAGGAGAGGACTGGATGCTCATCTGACACTCAAGCTGAGATTTGATGTAAAAGTGTAATACGAGCTTTGTAGAGAGTCAGCTCTCCTCTAAAACGCCGTCCCTTCAGAATTTAGTGTTTTTTTGGGGGGTATTGTTATGGGTCATTGAGGCAACAATGCGTCTCTCCAGTGAGAACGGCGTCCAACATATTGGCCTGTCGTCCTTGGTGATGATGGAGCCAATATTTTATGGGAGTTGTGCTCTAAGTGAAACTGAGAGGTGTTTTCTGCAAAATGAGAGATGGACTGAGCATGGGGGTCAAAGTAATGGCCCCTTCATTCCCAGCTGCCAATTTCGACTTAGATATGAGTGTTTAGGTTCCCATGGTATCAAAGAGAACAAAATGACTTTTCAGCATCCAGACAAGGGACACTCGTTTCTCTCACATCTTACGTCTCAAATCCAAATCACCTTGACCATAAAACAGTTCATACAGTAACAATGTGGCTGACATTTGCTGCAAAGTGGACAATAAGACCGGGTTGGAGCAGGCTGCTTTGAAATCTAACGTCTTCATGACTTTTTTATATTTTAAGTTTATGTGTCTGTATGGACGAATGTGATAAAACACTATAAATGCTGGATTCGTCATTGTTGGAGACCATCTCCATGCTCATGTGCTGTCCAGACATCTCGACCTTAGTAAACTCTTGATCATGTGACCTTCTCTGTTGATGCTATTTTACCCGAATGCTAAAAACAAGGCCAAGCCCACACACACCACACTGTTTCTTATACTTTGAACTACTGTGCTTTCACTATATATTGAATTCTCCAAGTGTTGTTAGAGTCAACCCATTTAGCCTTTGTGATTAATGTATGATTACCCATGACAAATTAAATTCACTGTTCCTGTTTAAATTTTTTTAAGCATTTTTATCCCTTGATTTAGAGTTCACATTTAAAAAGTGTGTATTTTTGAGAGAAATTAATGGATTGGGCTATCTTTTAATTCGTTTTTTAAATTTTTTTAGCATAACACTGTTGCTCAAAATCTGGCTAGAGAAGGGTCAAGGTCAGAACAAATTAATTACTTTTTCGTATCGAGACAGAGAAAAATGTTTTGTGAAAAATAGTGTGTATCAAGCTTTATTTTTTGGCGGGGAGAGTGGTCCAGAGAACAGAGAGCTCATCAAAATGCCATTTTTCCTGCAGGAGTGTAAATAAATTAACCACATCCTTTAATGTCAAGAAAATTGTGTTTGTCATGTCTACATTGGTCCGGCTGACAGTGCTGCTTTCAAACCGGGCTATCTGGATCAGTTTTCACTTGCTATATGACAAGATCTACATTCTTGTGTCAGAATAATGTGAACAGTGTTGACCCACGGAAGGTGTCGGCCTGTTTGATTGGAATCTCATTTGAATTTAGTGCTAGAGGTATTTTATGTTGCAAGTGGGATGTCCTTTAAGTTAAATATGAAGTAAAAAGTGAATTCCTTTTGTCTGATATGACTATAGCCTCCTTCTGTCTCACCGCTGATAAGAGAAGAAATGCGTCGATTAGATAACAAACAAAGACACTAACAGTCAGGAATTTCACATCACTTGGGCCGGGAGGCGCAAATGACGGGAAAACGATCGGCATTCGGATTCTCAAACGCCATTTATGTCTACATCTGACAGAGAACAGGCAAGTATTTGTTGGTTGTGTTTACTCGTGCAAGTAACACGAATAAACACAAATGATCATGGGGCCAAATGCGCGCAAGTAATGTGATGCGGAAGTTCGCTTTGCGTTTGGTCTGAAAGCCTCATTAGACTGCTTATCAGACAACACCAATTTTAAAATGACGTGATGGAAGGTAAGGCATTTTACTAACAAAAAAAATTAATTCATCCAGAATATAATGAACTGATTGATAGATTTTTTAGAAGAAAATAATCTGAGTGTATTGTAAATATTCAAAATCTGAGCAGCTGCATTTATATGTTTTTATGTTCATCATATATGTAGTGCTTTTAATTTTCTCTCTTCCTTGCTCTCTCACTCACTCTCATTCTTTCTCTCCGTGTGTGTGTGTGTGTGTGTGTGTGTGTGTGTGTGTGTGTGTGTGTGTGTGTGTGTGTGTGTGTGTGTGTGTGTGTGTGTGTGTGTGTGTGTGTGTGTGTGTGTGTGTGTGTGTGTGTGTGTGTGTGTGTGTGTGTGTGTGTGTGTGTGTGTGTGTGTGTGTGTGTGTGTGTGTGTGAGTGTGTGAGAAGGCGTAGCTGAGCGGCACCATGCTGCTTCAGCTCTAATCTGTCTCTTGACAATCCGGCCTTATTTCAGAGCAGAATACTCTTATTGATCTGTGCGGCGGTTAAGCAAATAAATAAATAAGTTAACTACACTGACACTACACCTGAATTCACAACCCGCCCTTGGCAGAACTCGGAGCGTGTGCAGAGAGAGACAGGATGTAGAGGTGGAGAGGTTGCCGTTGTGCAGCAGGGGAGCAGAGAGAGTCAGAAAGGGTTCTGCATTGTTGATCCAGTTTGACATTGATAGACAACAGCTGAAGGAAAGCTGATAGCCATGTTTTGCACGCCGGTTTTTAAAGGACGGACGTGACTGCCGACCCAAAGTTGACTGAGCATGAATTCAGTAAGCGTTCGCCCCATGTGGTTGTGCCGGAGAGAGGTGAGGAAGGAAACTTTCACATATGACCTGCTTGACTTTCATTCTTTTCCACAATGATTGTTATCCACTCCAACTGCTTGTTCCTACCAGAGTTTTGTGCCCATTCTCTTTGTTCTTTGTTTTCTTTCTGCTTCACCTCTGTCAACCTGTAAAATTTTCAGAACTACGTCAAACTTCCTTATTGTAAAAAAAGGCTCGATTGGTTGTCCAAATTTCCTCATTGTCTGTCTTACTTATAACATTGTCTCATCAGTCTTCTGTAAGACGACAACATTTTAATACCAGACTTTACCAGTTTCTACATTAGACACCCCCCCACGGCTCTGTAAGGTTTTCCTATTTAAAGATGAAAAGTGTTTCTGCCATCCTGCCAAATATACACACAGGAAACATTGCATGTAAATTCACAGTCCATGACAAATTGCTGCTACACTTAGGATTTGTCATAGCAGTTCTTCTAACTAGCATTTGCCTCACCCGATGACAGATTTTATGCCTGGTCGATTGATGCAAAAACATTTACGGTTAGAATGAATAGTTTCCTTTGCGTAATAACTTAGTCTGTTCTGCAGAGCTCAAGAAACCTTACCTTGGGACCTTGGAGTCTTGGAGAGTACTTAGCATTGTGTCAAATCCTAACAAAAACAATATCAAATGCAGTAAGTTTTCTCGCTACAGTAGGTCTCTGGTTAGCCTCACTTTTTAAAGTACCACTTGACACTCTTGGGGGGCCAGCAGCAGCAGCGGCAGCTGTTTCTCCAAGCAAAACAGTGTAAGGCCAGCTAAAAACCAACTAAAGGCCCCTGACAAATTAATCTGAAATGGGGACTGAAGGTCAACAAAGCAACTGTAGTAGAGTTAGTGAGGAACTTGAGGCTGCCTCTCTACCATGAAATCAGCTGCCTCCCTTCTCTAACCTCTGCACACAATACACCAAGCTCTGCAAGGACCTTTTTAGGAAAAGATTATTGCTACTACCTTGAAACGTGTCTCATACATACTTGAAAATTGATGGGTGGATTGCTTTTGGGATAAAAGTTTTTTGTTTTTTTTATCCCTATCACCCTATTATGGTATAATGACACTTAGTGAATCATAGCCCTTCCCCTGGGCATTGTTAGTGTTATTTTCCGTACATTGAGTTACAGCACACATGCTGTTAATGCCCTATTCTAAAGATAACTCCTGTGTTTTTTACACAGGCCGTAGACTTGATCCAACTCGAGGCTAAAATCTATTGTGATGTCATGCTGCCTGTCCTCTTTTGTGCTTCTTGCTATGGTTTTTCCGCCCTCAGTCTTTTTTTTACTGTAGAGCTGGTAAGTTAATGGGAAACACTGACCTCTATCACCCTAACATGCCTAACGAATGCACTTCTTTAACTGATCTGCACGTGTTCTTATTGAACAGACATTATATACTTCAAGGTTTCCTTTACTGAAGCTTAATTGTTGTGTGCCAGTTGTGAGTCACTTCAGATACAAATGAGTAGATGTAAATGTAATATAAGTGCAGTTGGTTTCACCTGCTACCAATTATTTCCTCCTTTTGCTGATAAAATTCACATGCTAAGAAAAGAAAAGGTTCCCACCACAGGAAAAGGGCCCTCACTGACTGGTCCTCTTTTCTCTTTTTTTCTGGGCTGACATTTTCGGAAGATGGAACAATTCACATGTAATCGAAAGCCACAGTGTTCCATCGTTTGATTACTTTGTCTACACTGCTGCTATGTTTACCGGGGTGACTTTTTATAAAGGCAAACCCATGGCCAGACTGATGATAGTGAAACAGACAGTGATGTCTGCAGAGTGATGTTAAGTAAAGCAACAACATAAAATAAGAGACTGTGCCTCACTAAATGAGTTGTGCTGCCTCACATTTGCGGAGCCCCGAGTGGTTGAAGACTAATTAATTCAAGAGCAAATGTCCCCAAAGGCTGCAATTAATGATAAACTTATTAGACATGATGGTGCCCATGAGGTCTGGATCTCATCGTAGTGTCCACGCTCCCAGTGGTGTTACTTACCCGTCTGTCACATCAAATCGAGTGAGAAAAGGAACAAAATGTGTGAGTGTGTGTGCATGTACACGTATGTCTGTTCCCTCTTTATAACTCCAGTTTTTCAAGACACAGTCAGCCTTCGATAACCCTTCAATCTAATTCTATCACTTGACATTGGACATGACTGTTAAATTCTTATTGGCACCATGGCCAGCACTGAG
Organism: Scophthalmus maximus; assembly: GCF_022379125.1. Lineage (NCBI taxonomy): Eukaryota > Metazoa > Chordata > Actinopteri > Pleuronectiformes > Scophthalmidae > Scophthalmus > Scophthalmus maximus. The sequence goes on along the minus strand of NC_061527.1, from coordinate 11,052,043 downwards.
GTGAAGGGATATAAATGTTACATATAGACAAGTGGTGTGTGTGCTTTCTAATGAGCCTGTCAAAATCTGAACTCTCTGGAGAATGGACGTCTTCCACTCAGCCTTCCAGAGACTGCTAATGCTGTAGAATAAGGGGAGATTCATTGACCTCCTTTTCTTGCTAACTCTTCCAGAGTACAACAGCTGCACCCGGGCCATTTACAATTTAGTTAAAATGTCCCCCTGAGCACAGACACCCTACCTTGCCATACTAAACAGAAGTGTATGTGGGTGTGAGAGTGTGTGGGTGACAGAGAGAGAGAAAAATAAGAAATGAATCTCAGTTCAGGCAGGCCGAGTTCAGAGTAGCCTCACGCCTCACCAGTTTCACTTCAGTTTCCCATCCCCAGGGGGTTAATACCTCTCACTGCACAGCCCCGCTCCGCTCTAACGATGCGAGGGTGACGTCAGAGATGTAGAGCCAGTGTCAACAGATGTAAACGCTGTTTGTGTAGCACTTAGGAATGGTGATGATGTGACTTTTGGGTCTCGAGGGTTCCACTAGCCATTCCTGCACACATGCATTGACTCTACCTGTCTAGCTGTATGAGAGAACAGGACCCCTTCGTTTTATTGATTAAAAAAAGGATATGAAACAGCTTCACATTCACTTGTCACTTTGTGTCATGTCTCATTATCTCTTCCCATCCATCCACCTCTGCAAGACATTTTCTTTTTGCACAAATTTTTTAAACAGGTCAAAATCAACTTGAGCCCTAAATTTAGTGCTGAATTGATATTTGGAGTTTCATGTGTTGAAATCAAGAAAACGCTGCGATCAGTCAGTTCCCCTCATGTACTCACTTTTGTGAGCGTAACAGGTTGGTTACATGACCGAGCAGAAGCCTTAAATGTTCTTTATTGTGGATACTTACGTTCAAGACTCATACATGCACAGCAACACTTGTGCATCAGTATGTTAAAAAAACAAATTGGTCATTGTGTTGTCTAACAGTGTGTGGTGTGATGTAACATCCATCAGTTTTTGACAAGATGGAGGTAGAGGGATAAAGCTCAGACAGGGCTAATGACAGGGAGCTCGTTGCTCTGACCTGTGTTGCCATTTGGAACAGGTATTAACTGTTTTACTGTTAAATATTGAGGATGGGATGATATGTCACTTGACCTATTTTATTTTCAAGCACTGAACACACCTCGACCTTACCTGCTGCCCACTGAGCCTGGCTCAAGGGCAACTCAGCAGAGGCTAATGACGGAGGGGCAGCTGCCTCACGCCACTGTTGCTCCGAAACGGATAAACATCAGCCATCTGGCCACTTCAAATCATTTTCTTGAAATATTGCCAATTTTTAAAAATGTTTATAATGTGAACATTGTTATTAATCCAGAGTTGTCAAACTGAAGAAACCCAAATGTATAAAAGCCGACATGGCTAACATCATGGCAGGTGACCAAAAGCATAGAGTACATGTGCACTCTATCCTCTCCACTTTGCATGACAAAGCACACAAAGCCACTTTCTGAGCCTCTCCCAGTAGTTTCAGGCCAAATGAGCTTTCCAAAAAAAGTACAAAGGGTTTAATCCAACTTCCAGATCCTCCAACCTACTGTGTGACAACCCTCCGTCTCTTCCCAGCTCCCTACTCCTTGCCTTGGAAATGGAGTCTGCGTTGGGGGGGAGTCTATATTTCACTGTTAAACTCAGCTAAATTAGGAGTTACACTGGCTGTGGGCGAGGGGGGATGTGGTTGTGGTGGGTTGTTCTGCTGCCAAAGGGTGTGTCGGGGCAATTTATTAGCTTGCTCTGCATGCAAGTGTAAGTGTGCGAGACTGTGTGTTCCCAGCCTCTGGCAGCTTAAACTCAATGGCTCAGACACAGCTGTACCACTATTCTAATATGGAGTCATTATGGCCGTCCACGGTGAGCCTCCAGTTAATTCACAAATTTGACCATAACAGACCTGCTTTCTCCTTCAAAAAACTTGAATGGCAATCTTCTGGTCTGTGCTTTTTTTTTTTTTTTTTTTAGGCTAAACTAACCCGAAGCAATGGAGTAATTTTGCTCGTCTGGTTTGCGTGAACCACACTATGCCATACATGCACAGTAGGTAACAGGTGTTCAACGTAAAAACGTAGATTGGTCCCTCTGGGAGGGGGAGTTTGAGTAAAGTGCTGTCAGTGCTGTACTTGTCTGTGTGTCTGTGCATGTGTGCGACTGCGTGGTTGTGTGTAATTACATGTTAATGACCCCCCTCTTGTACTCACCTGCGTGTCGACTTGAGTAGCAGTAGTCGGTTCAAGGCTCAAACCGCGGTGGAACGTCGTGATAAGGTTTACACACAAGCTGGCACCTGCTCCGCTCCCAGCTCCCATCAGCTTTCTTCGGAGGCCGAAACAGATGTTCGGACACTTACCCTGCAAAATGCAATGTGCAAGGCTGTGTTCGGGGAGCGAAAATTAATAAATAAAACAAAAAAGTACAAATAGCATTGTTATCAGAGTCTGCGTGCACCTGCAGGTCTTGCTCACGCTGGAACATTTTAATTGACCAGGCAAAGAAAAAGAAAAAAACGCAATGAAGACAGCGCAGCACATGTACCAGTTTCTCCACCTAGTCTGAACAAATGGCTGGTTTCAAAGCCCCATCAGCAATCCTTTGCTGTAATGAGGGTATTTTTCCGGGGTAAACTGGGAGATGGTGTCAGTTTTTCCGTCTCTGAGCCGTGGGTTCTGCTGTCCACACTGTGGAATAGTGGGAGAGGTGTACTGTCAAAACACGATAGGCGCAGACATCAGCACAAAATTGGAGAGAGGGAGTCCAAGTCGCCATGCCTAGACATGCACTTCTTTTGAGCGCCACACAACTGAAGTTTTCAGACTATGATGAAGCAAAAGTAACACACACACACACACACACATACTGAGTCAGTAACAATGGCAACACAAGCTACTTTTCTCCGGCTCGTTGATTAACTAAGTTTTACGGCAGATGCCTGCCTTCCATCAACAAAGAAGCCAAAGCCCCTTGTTTGTCATTTATTTTGAAAGTAATCATTGCTCACCAAGGCACAGTGAAGGTAATAAATATTGATGCCTCTTTTTGAAATGTGAACCATGTCAATTTTCACCAACCTTTGCTTTGAGAGCAACTGTCCTAAATGATGACAGTATGTCTTTTCTCTCCACTTCCTTCCATTTTGTCTCTCCCGATATCTGTTTCCCCCCCAACACAACGAATAAGCTTCTCCCCTGCCCTTTCTCGTGTAGGCTAGAGACAAAATGACTGAAGTGAGAGGGTGCATGTGTGTTTTTTGTGTGTCTACATCTGTCTCGGTGTGTCCATGCACTTACACGCTGTGTCATGTGTGACCATTGTTGGGGCTCATGTTGCCCCCAACGGTAACAATAATCATGGGATTTGATTGCCAGCACTCTCTGAACCTTCATAATTGATGAGTCCAATATTTACTCTGTTACCTGTGTGTTGTAAACATTCATTATGGGGGTTCCTTCCCGGATAGGTGAGCAGGCGAGGAGAATGGCACAAGTCCTGCCTTCAGGGACCAGCTGTCAGTTTGACTAATGACAGAAATGAATAAAATCTCATAATTACTTTAGAAAAAAAGGACAGTCTCCACCTTATCTCTGGCCAATATGCATTTTAGAATTTTTTTTGGCGGGTTATTAAATCCCCACCCCCACCTCACCACCACCTCCACCCAGCCCCCTCTGTAATACATTAGCGATGGAGGCAAGTTCTCAAATTTCAAATTTAATTCTCCACTCTCCATATACACACAGGCTCCGTAATCAGATTGGCACATTATTGTGTTTCTATTGACATTAGCATTGTTATTATTTTGTACTGTGTAAATATCAGTAACCGGAGCACGCCTGGTTGCTGTTGCCAGGAAGGGATTATTTTGCGTATTTATTTTGTCCTAATGCTCTCAAAAAAGTATTCTTTATAGATGATATCTGATGCATGACATTATCGGGAGATGCTGTCTCTGGATGCTGCGATGCATTATTGTTTCAACTCAGAGCTGCACATAACTAAATCAAATTGGCCGACTGGAGTTTTCGTGTCTGCTTTGTTGTGACACTCCACACAGGTGATGTGGCAGCTACAGGCCCCCAAAATGGGATATCAGTGAGACGCATCATATCTGCTATCGGACAGAGAGACACTACAGGTCAGTCCATGTTTTCGGAGCTTCTTGTGTAATTGGATAAGTTAGTGGATGTGACTGGCAGTGGACCAAGTCTCAGGAACAGGCAGCAGCATAGTGAAGTGCAAAGCTCTCAGCCAAATCAGCCATTCAAGATAGAGGGATAGATTAATGGCACAGGGATGGAGGGAGAGTAGAGAGGAGGGAGGGAAAGATATGGAGAGAGGCAGCGCAGTGATATACAGTAGGCCCCACTTAGACAGGTCTACTCCTCTTTGCTATTAGACCTAGCGGGGCGGAGTGTGGTAGAGCCATTGTGTAAAAGTCAAAGTGAGGACTGCCCTCACATGAACAGGAACATCTGTGTCGGTGTGTGTCTGCTGAATGTGTGTACACACAGACTCACGTTCATTTATACTGTTTCTTATTCTGCGTTGCTGTTTCGAAAAGGATCTGGAAACTCTAAATATCTGATAGACTCCACACAGCTTGATTTCATTTTGAGAAGCTATTCTCTAATGTCTTTTGTTTTTTGGGGGGGAGGAGAGAGGAATCCCACATAGAAGCGTGTTATGCAGCATATTTGTGTCTTATGAAGGCAGACAGCTGATCATGTCCATTTGTCATGCTGTCAAGTTAATTACCAGATTGAAAAGGAGAATAAGATTACCCCCCCTCCCCTTCCAACGGACACTCGCAACTCCACACTTGCACCGCACACATTGAAACACACTCTCACAAGGACATTTTCAGTGTAGCATTTGAGAAAGATACAAAAGTTTGGAGATTGCACAAGATCAGGCTAACGTTTTTGTGTGTGTTGCAGTCAAAGGTGCAGCAGGTTACCTTTAAATATTTTACTTCATCACCATCATGGGAGAGGAAATCTTTGGGCTCCTTTGAAGGTCTTATTGAAAATGTTCTTTTGTTTTATTCCTTCTCTCCTGCCCGCTGAGAGACTCGCTCTTTACCACGAATGAAACGTAATTCTCGTGCACAACAGATCATTAGCAGATAATGAGCTGAAGTACTTTAGGCAGTGAGGAGGATTTCCTCAATAAGGGATGGCTCAAGGAGATGGATACAAGTGGGTGGAAATCAGATTCTCTTGGTTGAAGACAACCTTTCTTCTCCCCAGGTGAGTCTGCCGTCTTTGTGCATGTTTGATGTAAAGCACAGCTCAAACAAGCTTGCTAAGAGAATTAATAAAAGCCTTTTTGGCACCCCGGCAGTCATGTTTCTAGGTTTTGATAGTTCTCTTGTGCAGCAGATCGCTCCCATTAGGAGGGGCACATGCTGAACATCTAAGCAGGCTCCAGACATGTGAGGACAGCACCTAAAAAGTGTCTCAGCCCCGACAATAAGTTTTTTTTTTTTTCTGTCAGGCACTGACAAATACAAATATCATAGGGAAGAGCAAAAGAGGATTTGATTTGCTTATGGTGGGTACTGAGGAGGTTACGACACACGACAGAAAGGAGCTTGGAAGACAACCTCGGACTGTTGGGACTCAGACATGGAGTACAGGGATATCAAACAAGCGATAAAAGGGAGGTGATTTGCTATTTTGCTGGTGTGGAGCTTACTTATTAATTAAAACCTTGATTAAACCAACTCTGCCACTTTCTATTTTGACAGTCCAGAGTACTGTCCAGAATCCCAGACTAATTTGTCGACCCATTTCACAACGGGCCTTCTAATGCAACTATTTTCCAATATTCTTGCAGATCATGTAACTATGCAGCTCTATTAATATTTGTCCCCCAGCAAGGTTTTAAAAAAACTCACGGGCTCCTTAAGTTGAGACATGACGAGGCTCTGACGGCACCCAGCTGGCCAAAGTTCTGCAAGGCTGGCCTTTGTGACATCACCGCAAGTGGCGCGTGACAAACCGCCGGCACAGCAGCCACGACCCATGAAATAATCTCCGACAGACGAGGACAAGGGCCATCTTGGCTCGCACTCGCACCCGACGCCCTTTTACCCCGTCTGCTGTCATCACATGAGGCAGGCGAGGTGTCAAATGCACAGCGTGTATCAACAAGAGGAAAGTTGCTTCCTGTCAGGTGATGACAAGTAAGTGCCACGGAAGGAAAAATTAAACACATCACTCAGATTTTTTTTTTTCTCCCCCACCCGCTCCTTTCTCATGCTGTCAATTAGTCTCAATCAAACCCATCGTTTTGGTTTAGAGCTGTTATGGCATCTCCAGTCTGTCTTCCCATCCGTCAATGCATAATAAATACGCTCTACAATATATGTTATCTCAACAATTCCGTCAACTGTTGGCAGCGACGGCCTCCGCTAATTGTGCTGCCACACTGGACAAAGTGAGTGCTGCTTCATTTGATCACGACTGGGAGGAATAGGAAACAAATGAAACCCCAGACGTGTTTTGGTTTGTCAGGACATGTTGCTCCCTGTAGCCTATCCGCAACACTCAATCGCTTCTGAGTCTTCTGATCATAGATGTGAGGCAGAGCAGCGAAAGAAAGTCATCTCCTCAAATGAGAGGACGTGATTGGATTCTAATGACTTTCCACTGCGCCGTATTGGACTGCGGTGCAAGTCGAAGCTTTGCTTATCAACGAAGTAAGTCTGCCGCAATGTTTTATTAACAGGTGACTGTGTGCAGGGTCTGCTTGGCTAAAAAGGACTTAAGTGATGTGGGAGCAACACTGTCAATCTTAGCCTTCCTCTGAGAGTCAATTAGGAGATAAACAGGGCTACATGTCTTTGGCAGTGGGAGAAGGCAGATAGGCTGTCGTGTAGTTGTCCTGGGGCAAGGTAAACCGACAGTACAGCTTTGCCGTCAGGGATGGAGGCAGAGAGAACAATGTGCGACTGGCCCTGCCACTTGAGAGGTGTGTGTGTGTGTGTGTGTGTGTGTGTGTGTGTGTGTGTGTGTGTGTGTGTGTGTGTGTGTGTGTGTGTGTGTGTGTGTGTGTGTGTGTGTGTGTGTGTGTGTGTGTGTGTGTGTGTGTGTGTGTGTGTGTGTGTGTGTGTGTGTGTGTGTGTGTGTGTGTGTGTGTGTGTGTGTGCGCGCGTGTGTGTGCGCGTGTGTGCACGCGCATCAGCATGCATGTGTGTGTAGGTGCATTATGTGCTCGCTTTACTGTTTCTGCGTGTGTTTGTTCACTCAGTGAGCTAAGCTGAATGTAGCAATGAGGTTTCTTCAAGAAAAATCAGTTGGAAGATGATACTGGTGATGGAGAAAAATGAAAATGATGGGCACAGTAGCGATGATGCTAACTGGGATGGCGATGGTTGTGAATGTTGATTAGTCATTGTTCTACATAAACACATTTACTGCTTCAAATACAGATGGATGTTTTAAATATAAATAATACATTGTGTAGAATTATGTTCATGCACATTTATCCGCTGCGCTTGTGAATGTTTTTATGGATTGGCTTTTGCGAGTCAGGGAAATATGCAAATGGTGAATTGTCATTACTCAAATTACATCCTGTATGCAATATATGTTTTAGGTATCACACTTTATATGTGTGTGAGACACAGTAAACGGCTTCAGGGCTCCAAACTGACTATTTAGTTACATTTTGAAACAATTTTTGGAGACGGTGCTTCATAAGTACACCCCCCTTTTTAAAAAAAAATCATCAATCATGTGCGAACTTGTGTGTGTGACAGCGAGATAGTGTGATTAGAGCGTAGCGCTAACGCAAGGCTCTCCCTATCATAACAACACAGGATTATGACAAGAAACATTTTTTCTATTTTTTTTTTCTTGTATAAATTAAACTAAGTGCTCTTAGTCCTGGACAGCTTTGAAAACTTGTCATAACCCTCAAATGTATGATAAAGTCTGTGGTGTTGAAATGTTTTTGGCTTCTTTCCTCCATCAGGGATTTGCTTGAAACGCAACTCGCATATTACAAATTTTAATGTCTTTATTAGACCGTGGTAGAATTGCCAGTCCAGTGAATCACCTGATCTGCTCTTCTAATTGGCCTTCATAGAAACCACTGAACAAACAATTTAGAACTAAAATTGGTCCATTGATTGGAGCACTCTTACCCGTTACAACTTGAAATCATTTTTTCACATTATAAATGAATACTGATCTGTTTCTGGGTTTTTTGGCATGGCAATAATACTTCACCATATGAATGTGTTGTATCTGAATGTATTTTCACAAGTTTGTACTGTATTTAATGTGCATTGTGAAGTAGGTCTGTCGAAAAGAATGATAACATGCCAATTAAGTATGTAGATCCTCAGGTCATACACAGCCTTACTCATAATAACTCAATGGATATACAGAGGCAGTGTGTTGCATATTATTACTGTTACATTGTGTGTGTTGCTGGTGCAGTAAATTTTTTTCCACCAATGTATATTTAACCATGATGGTAAAGCCACAATATGGCTCATATGAGGGAATTATTACATGCTCATTAAGTATACAGCTATTCAGTTCCTGCACCAACAGTGGCTTTTTTCTTCGTATAATTAAGTGTTTCAATATAATGAAGGATATTCTAATATCTTCCTTCTCCATGTCATTTAATTCACACTCAATACGATGCTGGGGGGGGGAACCTCCCAACTGATGAATTTTAATCAGTGGTAAGCCATTATTACCCTCATTATTTTACAATTAGAAAACTGTACACTCAGAACAGAAAGATCAACTACTGTACATACCATAAATACATCCCCTCTCTTATCTGTAAATAACAAGAAGCTCAACACCAGGCCGTGAGAGACTTCACAAAGGACTGATCATTGCAAGTGCACTGCATGACAGATCCAGTAGGTCTGGTTAGCTGGTGTAAAATTAATTCATGATAACGAAGGGTTTGGTATCCCCCTGCAACAGACATCCAAATTTATAATATGAATAAAAAAAAAAAGATTACTTCTGCAGTAAATGGCCGATACAACTGAATAGAGATATCAGGGAGAGTGCCACAGGAAACTGATCAGTTTTTATCTTTATAATAGCAACAGGCTGGCGGAGTCTCATCACAGTTAATTGGCAAAAGGTGTGTGTGTGTGTGTGTGTGTGTGTGTGTGTGTGTGTGTGTGTGTGTGTGTGTGTGTGTGTGTGTGTGTGTGTGTGTGTGTGTGTGTGTGTGTGTGTGTGTGTGTGTGTGTGTGTGTGTGTGTGTGTGTGTGTGTGTGTGTGTGTGTGTGTGAAAGGAATTTCTATTAATACAGGAATATAGCTATTAATGCCTTTTTAGGTCTTCACAAATCAAAAGGAGGCTGCACATTTTGTGTGGCTGTGTGATGGGCTGTATTGTAAATATAGTAAGAGCGCCACCAATGTCTGCTCGGTGCTATCGCAGCCCTCCTTTCATAGGAACACACCCACCACAGCAACCATTTTCGGTCTGAACCACAATCGCATAGTGTTTGACCTATTTTCTGCCAGCTTGCCTTATATGTTTAAGAAGGAAAAAATAAAATAAAAATACAAACCGTGTCCCTGTATTTCAATCAGCGGAGTAATTTTGGGGCGAAAAAGAGCCGTCGCCACGCATGTATGTAGCGTGAAATGTAAGTGGCGGACGAGTGACACTGTCAGCTCGTTTTCTCCACTATGTCCGTTGGTTGTGGAGTGTAAGAGCTGGTTGGCCAGACAAGCGGGGCTGAGGGGTCATTGTGTGTAAGATTTTGAGTGTGTGTGTGTATGGAGAGATGAGTGTATAACCCCTGTAGCAGCTGTCAGATTTACCAGAGTAGAGCAGAGGACAGAAGAGCAGGCCCAGTCAGGCCCAGCCCAGACACAAGACTGATAGGGGTGGATGGCAGAGGGGGTGGGCGAGCAGGGGCTCTACTTTCTGCCAGCCTCGAATGCTGGGCTCAAGGGTTTTGATGGGTGGCCACACCGAGCTACTTGACGGGGGTCTCAGCACCCAGGCGGCTTATTGTTTAACACACTGCTCATCTCTTTTATTCCCCCCAATGCAGATTCCATGCACAGCAGTGCGGCGCACACAGGACCAACAGTGGCCCGGGACGCCGCCTTTGTCTAGGTGTCAGTCGCCAGCGCGGCGTCTCAGCATGCTTCACCACTGGGCATGACAGGGGATGCAGACCCCATGAAGCGGGATTAGCGCCATACTTATTGTTTGAGGGCACGGCGGTGCTGGATTTAGCTGCATGGCTATTCAGCGACTGTATTTCTATTATTTGGCGCTTGACAGGGACGCTCAGTGGCCCCACTTTTGTTCCGCTGCAGTATCAGAATGTGTTCGTGTCATGCCCTGAGCCGAGGCCTCTATTGTCTCCGTTGACATGATGAGGAAAGGTGCGAGGGTGGATTCTGTTATTGCTGTCTGCTGCCTGACCTGCAGGTTAGGGTGTTTTTAATGGGTTAGGTGGGTGCTTGTTTCTCATGTATAATTTACTGTTGATTCTGTTAACACTGAAAGGAGAGCATGTTGACCGATATTAGCCCATGAAGGTTTGGTTGGAGTTGATGTCATGAATACAAAATGAAGGGATTTTTCCTTTTTTTTGAGAGAGGTTGGTTGGTTTTGTTTTATTTGAATTCTTATTATCATTCAAATCAAACCTCACCCATTTTGTTTCACATGGATATGTTTAAATATATGACAACTGACAGATTATTGCTCTTAGTTGTGATTTCTAGTGTAGTCATGTTTAGTATAGAGCGTATTTAAAGTCTATGGAATAATGCCCTCTGCCAAAAAATGCCTCCAGATTTTACATGACTACACTATGACTACATCACCATTTGGGAGAGATTATTACCCCAACATAACTAATTAAAAAAAAGATAATATATAATATTTGCATTATATTGTTTTTATATTTAGTTTGGAGGGGGGATCCCACGGATCTTTATACATTTAAAAGAAATCATCTGCACTTTGCTTCCATTCAGCTGAGAACAGAGCGGTAATGGATGTTTAGTGAACCTCACTGTGTGCAGTTGTTCAGGGGCCAAAAACCTCTGCCCAGCCCCACAGTGCTCATTTCTATGTTGAGAGAGCAGTTTGGGCAGTAAAGCACTGTGGAAAATAGTGATGGATGGCTCCTTGGTCTCTCATAGAATAGAGTTTTTTTTCCCTCCTTCTTTAGATTAATGCAGCTGCTCAGGGAGATGCAAGTTTACAGTAAAAGTATTCTTCCCCCTGCTGTGGTGTCTGACAGAGATTTTTAACTCCAGAATTTCTTACTTTTTTTGGCATTCGGGGCCGCTCTCATGCAAACTCTATTACCGCAACAACCTCGCTTCGTTCAACTCGACCGCTGTATCTTAAAAGATAAAGCATCTAAAGGTCGCCTGAAAACTTCGTTAGCTCCGGTCTCATTATTTCAAACAATAAGCAATGACTCATTTGGAAATGTTCCCCCTGCTCCCATGAAGAAAAACACTTTCACATGCAAACAAATTATGTGATCGTTCTGCAATTGTGCAAGCTTTGCCAGAGCATGCTCCAATGTTGATGAAACAGTAAACAAAACTCCATTGTGACTTCATCCGGACTTAAAACTGAATTGCAGACATATGCTTCACTGTACACTATCCTGGTCTGGATTTTAGTTTTTTTTTCTTCTCCCCCCTCAGCTCTGTTTATCAGAAGATTTTCCACATACATTTTCGAGGAGATGTTGAAATAAAGAGACAAGAAAGTCCTGCAAAGCGTCGCTCACCGGTGCTTTGCCAAGGAGCAGTCCCCAGACAAAAGAAGCCCCATACCTCAGAGGTACCACAAGTGCTGAAAATGATATTTCTATTACCAGCTATTACAAACACAGATTCCTCGCAACTGCTTCTCATTTATGGGGATTAAGAGGAAACACTCTGGGCAAAGCGTGAAGAGAATTCAATCTTTGTTTTTGTTTTTCTCTCATCTCTCCCCCCTCGCCATAATTTTGATGTCACTGGAAGGTGAGCAACTGGGGCATGAGTAGCTTGGAGGTTGTGGAGGCTTTACTGGCCTTGATCCCCGTCAGGCAGCAATAATGAGGAGGTTCCGCTTTCCCCATCAGCTGGGAGTAATGGCCGCCATAAAGGCCTTGATTGCAGCTGCTGCGGAGCACTTCACCACATGGCAGAGTGGATCTTGAACTCCTTCAGTCATCTGTCTGACTCATATAGAACCTGCCATCCTCTCAGACAGTTCTCTCAGACTATATCACTCATAGTCTTCTTACTCCTCAAACATGCCAAGCTAAACTGTAATGTAAAGCAATTTAAATGTGAAATAAATAAATAGATAAAAGGTTCGCTCATGCCACAGGGAATTTTTTCCCCAAGCTGCCACATTTAACAAAGTGTAAATGTTCTTACACCTCCTGGAATTTATTCAGGAAATGGGTTTTTAATGAAAATTTTACTTTTAAAATATGCCATATTTTTAAAAAAAAAAGATTCATTTTTAACTGTTTGCTCCTTGTGATTTCTTTCACATTTTAATGTTGGCTAAAAATATTAATGTTGGCTAAAAATAGTAATTTTGCCGCGCACAAACATCCAACTCAGTGTAGACGAAAATATGAAAACATACTTCTTACAATTCACACAAAGGTGCGACAGGCCCTAAGGTTGTGCCTGAATCTGTGGAGTCAGTCTGCTTAACATTAATCTCTCTCCAAACAGGTTGGGGAATAAAAAAGATACTCCTGTGCACGTTCACCTGGTAGACAGTCATGTTGTTTTGTAAAGCCCCGTTTCATGACAGCAGGGGGGCTCCCCCTGTTGAACGTTGTCAATCCACCACATGCTGCACCTTCACAATAATTTACTGGGTTCAAGTACAGGAATTTTCACTCTTGCTTTTTTCTTCTATATTATATTATACAATTCCTCTCTGAAAAACGTTAGACGTGTACCTATTGTATGTTGACAAGGTTTGTTAATACATAAGTTGAAATTTAAGAAACAAAATTTTAAATCATTAAGTCAATTACACGTGAAGTTTAGATGGTGAAATGAATTCTAGCTTTCCCTGTATCTCTGAGAGGATAATATAAGTGTGGCGAAAGGGGCCACGCAGGGGGAAGATTTTCCTTCGACGTCATGTCGGCAGCCACAACAGAGTGTGGGCGGCGATCAGACATGGCAGAGATCTGGAAGAGGTGTCCCACTTTGTTTAGGTCGCTTCCAATTCACTGGATCACCATGTTCATTTACAATCAGCCCCGTAATTAAGGGGGAACCAACCCAGAAATTATCAATCAGTTAATTACCGGGAGGCTGCAAAACAAATCCAGCCCCTGATTGAAGCCCACTGGCTGCCCTCACAAAATGCTGTTGTCATCCAAATGAAGCCAGAAAGGTTTGTCCGTTGACAATTGAACAACAACAACATTTGTCTTTCAGAAAGTGTGTTGTAGATATTTAAAAAAATATGCCTCACATTTATATGTACATTCTTAAAACGCCCTAATATTCTAAAGTAGATCATCTAAAATTGCTCCCTTTTGAGCCTTTAAAAAATATTTTTAGTTTGAGGTGAAATTTCAATTCCCTTTTAATTTAGCGTGTTGTACCCGTGGCTTGGCGACTATCCAGGTTTAGGGCACCGGTGTGTTTATTTGCAGTCATGCAGGCAGGGGCACAATAAATATGTCACATAACATGCAACCGTAGCACGTAACCAGCTATTAACTCCTCGATGACTTGGAAACTGAAAAGTAATTCAATTGTGGAATACCGTGTTTAGTGGTTTTCCTTCTGCTTGAAAATTGTACACTTGGAAAATGCTTATGCTCTAAAATGATCTCAAAGCTTGGTTGGAAAATTTGGTATTTATTTTGATTTAGTTGTGGATAGAAGAAGAAAAAAAGAACACAAATGGACACACTTTAATCCAGATGTCCCTTATACATGTTATGTTTCTCTCACACGTCGCACACTTTAATTTACTCAGTAAATTGTACATTATTGCATTAAATCCCCAAATAAGGATGTTGCTGTTTTATGCATTTGTCCTTACATTGAATACATTTAACAAAAGCATGCACAGGGGGCCCAGCTTGAACCTCTGCGAAGCACAGCACCTGTGGTTGTGATTCACTGTCAGATGGGACAGAGGAGGCCTTATAAATTGCTTGACTCGGTGCCTCCATTTCACATCAGTACATTTCCTCTGCCCCCTTCAGGCACAAGAGCATCAAAATGCATAACAATCCCCTCGTAGTGTCAGCAAACTACAGCTCATCTCGAAAGTAAATGCTGGCCAAATCGAATTAAAGAGGAAGTCCTGCGTTTTTCTTGGCAAAAAGTTTCCATGATTTCTCTGCAAAGACACAGAAACCAAGAGATGAATATGTATCTTGGAAGGCCAGCAGTTGACAGCCCATCAGCCATCGACTGGATGTAGAGATTTACTGGATTTCTTTGCAGTAATATATTTTAGTATGGGATCCCCAACATGTATTTTGATCAAACTCCCTTCCTTTTTGTTTTGTTAGCAGCGTTTCAATTTAGTCGTGTCTAGTATTTGGTTTTGGTCATGGCTTCCCTGAGCATAATGAAGATTGTTCTGTGCCACAGATCTGAGCTTGTTCCGACTTGTTTGACATGACACCATAGCCGGTGACTTCCCAATGTTTTCTTGGAGCTGCATCCAAACAGGGCTGCAGCGGGGACAGCGTCCTTTGCTCGGTGGCAGGCGGCGGCGAGATTGGAATGAGACTTGAGGCCAAATCACCAAATCTGGGCCCAGGTTTTTTTGGCAGGCAGCATAGTGTGAAATTTACAGAATTTCTTGTTGGTCGTGCAGCTGCCTCTGTGCCTGCACCGCAGTATCATCAGACGGTAGCTGTAATAAAAAAAAACAGAAACAAGAGGGCCGGATAGAGAGAGTGAACATTCACTGATGATTCATGTCTTGTTTTGCCAGCTATTGTACAAAATACTACAATGCAGTTAAAATGGCAGAATTGGCAGGTGATATTGATTTTTTTCTTTTTCAATGTGTGACTTTAGTGGCAACATTTTTGACGAGGCTTATTCTTTTTATTAATTTCAGCTCTTTGTTGGAGCTGAAAAGAAACACCATTAAAATCAATGACACCTCCAAAGTTTGGAGTAGCAAGAATCAAAAACGAGCATAAACAAGAAACCCAAATCAGAAAAACCCTATTCAGTGCTTCACTGTTTATTTATGATTTGCTCCCTTTTCCCTTTTTTTTTGTCTCCTTGTCACAACCCAAAGCCAGCTATATTTACGTGGAAGTGAGGTGGAAGCTCTGCAGCATGCCTAATTTGCAGCAGGCCCCATGTTTTCTTTACAAATTGCAGTCACATATCATTTAGTTTCCCTTTATTATTGCAAAGAAAAACAATCAGAAAACCTCAAATGGGGGCCGCAGTAAACTTACGTCCCTGGCTCCGGCTTCCCTCCCAGTTCATCTCACTAACTGTCTCTGCCTCTGCCAGGATTTGCTGGAACAGATGCCTTCTTATTTTGACGGCCTGCTGCTTGCCTCAGTCAGTCGGGCAGCAGGTCACAAATGCTCACATACCCATGAGGACACAAGGGCACGCACAGGCGCACACACACATTTATGCCGCGATGGCTGTGAAGCATGTGTGTGTTTAACTTACTGGTTGTTTAAGTAAGCTGAGAAGAATCCCCTCCGGTGATTAGTTCATTTGGAAGTCCCTGGCTGTGGACGCTAGTACAGGCCCGCTGCCCCACTCTGTGTCTCTCTCTGTTTAGCCCTGACTCTATTTCTGTCTTATTCTTTTGCTAACAGCTTTGCTTGCACTGTCCTCTTTCTTTCTTTTTTTCCCCCCCTCTTCTGTTTTGCTGGATTTTTCAGCGGGAGGAAGTGAGATGGGGACAGAAAGGGAAGGGGGGAAAGTAAGGGAGAGTAACATTTTAATCCAGCTGGAGTAATAGCACTGGTCTTTGTCCTGCACTCATTATTTTTGCTTTGATTACAATCTAGAGCAGCTCAAGTTTCTCTAATTCAGCCGTCTGAGGCTCCGGCTGAAATTGTACTGTGCTGAGTGATGGTTGAATTGAAGCTGAGTGGAGGGCAAGCAGTGCATCGGGTGAGGAAAGAGGAAAAACTCGTTGTAATAATGATAAATAAATAGCTAAAAACAGCCTTATCTGTGGTAATAATGTGACAAACGGGCAGCATCGTGATAGACACAATCTCCCAGTAAATTTCAGACTTATCCAGCATGGAGAGGATGTAAATGATGAAATCAACCGCGTAATTCCTTCAGGGACGCCTTCTTGCCAACAGGACATCTTGTTATTGCCAGAACGAGAACGCGAGGAAATGGTGGAGGTTTCGCCCAGCGCTGTGTGGATGGAAGAACAGGCAGGCGTGCTGGGATTCTCTGGCCAGTGACGGTGATACCATGGGAGGGGAATGAGTGCTGAGGACGCCGCCTCAGGGCCAACCACCACTAGACACTAAGCACTAAGGAGGCCCGGTCCCCATGTAGCACTAATCACAACCCTCTGCTCCTTCCATCTGTTCTCCATCAGTGGCCTTACTCCACTGCTTTACCTCTATCCATCGTCTTCCCTTCTAGTTATTGCACTCAGTATCTCTTTACCTCTTGTAGCTCAGGACTCTTCTTCCTCTGTGTTTTTTTTGATTTTTCCCGGGCTCTTAATTCTTAACCGTGTACTCCTAAGGATGCATGATTTGTTCCGACTAACTGAGATCAGAGGCCGTAACCTTCTCACCCTGAATGTAAGGCTGTACTTTAAAGCTTTCTGTTCCTGCAACTACACTTTAACACAGCCACACACACAGACACGCACACACACACTCATAACTCAACATATTGATCCTGACTGCTTCGGTGCACTTTCCTTGTCACAGATGTATTTCCCCTCCCACACAACATTACTCAATTAACTTCCCCTTTGCTTCCCTGTCACAGCATGTAATCTGGTAAAGATGGCAGAAAGCGTCATCAGACAGATGTGACTTTTTCCAACTGCCGCTGCCATCATTTCAATTACTAGCCTGGTTCACAGTTGTACTATAGCTCTGCTGATTTGCGCTTCCCCTTTAATGATCGGATTAGAGTAACTAATTAAAAAAAAAAAGAAAAAAAATATTACGACCTGCCCTAACGCTTCTCTTGGCGGTGATGAGTGAGGGCAAAGTTATTATTCTTTTGAACTCCTGCGGTGTGGGGGAAAGAAGGCAGACATTCAAAGCAGCATGACGTTGGGTGTTTGTTATTTCGTTTTTACTTTTTTATTTCCTGTGCCAGAGATTTATGGCTTGATAAGTACCTCAAACTTTTTGGGGGGGATAATTTAAATACACCTCACAGGCAGACAGTCTCTGCTTTTCCCTCTTCTGCCTCTCTGTTCATGTGTCTCTCTCTGTTCTATTATTCCAGGCTGTTTTTCCCTCGGTATCCACACGAGAGTGGACGTGATTGGGTTTACGACAGCTTCAAATGTTTCAAAGCAACTCAGCCTTTTGTCTTTAAAGAGGAAATGCATGACATCGCCAACTGTTTTTTTTTTTTATGTATTTAAGCTTTTCATATTTTTCATATTCATAATTCTCAGCTGTGGAAAAATTGTCTCACACAGCAAAATGGCTACAGTGCATAAATATTGTGTCTAGAGAGAGCAGTAAATGAAATATGTTGGTCAAGAAAATGACCCACTCCAATGCCTGTAGAGTCGTGCTGTGCATTTAATCCATTTCACCGACCCTCAGATTTTAATAACTCTGTCAGAAATCTGCCTTTTTATTTCGAGAACGTGATCTAATGTTCTCATCAATTCAGCTCCAAGAATTTGGGCCACATATATTTCTTATAGCTTTTCCATACTTTGCCATCTCCTCCAAGAGCTTCCTGTGATGGTGCCCACCAAGTTATCGACAGACGGGATTTCCTCATTTAACCATTACATCATTTGTTTCTATTGCCTGTCAAGCGTGACTGCTCGACAATCCATCCGTATAATTAAAACGACCTTTAAGCAATTTGCTGCCTGGTTTATAATATTTTTAGCCTGGTCATTATTCCCGATGCACAGATGTGGCATGTCAAGGAGGGAACGTGGTCCTGACAGTATCTTGCTCTTATTATTCATTTGGGAGAAAAAACATTTGGGTACAGGTAGTCAGGCTGGTGATGGAGCTATTGCCCAATTTATTCCTTCACGTGTCAGTTACACAGACAAATATGTGTAGCGCCTGAATGTGGGGCTGAGTTTCGGAGCTGTTACAGCCTGTCAACATAGTGGGAGCGCAGTCATTAATCACCATGCATTTGATCAGAATGCAGCCAACCTCTACTGCTTCCTGTGATGGAAGGACAATGGAAGGCTGTGTTAGATCTTATTCCGCTAATTGGGTTAGTGCAGCTAATGGCCATTTAGATGGCCAGATAACAGGAAGACATTTTACTCCGCAAATGTGGTGATGAAAGCAGAAGCTATCGTGTATTTGAATGATACCCTGAGCTTTTTTTGGTTACTCCAAAAAAAAAATATAAAAAAAAGAAACAAACAAAGACTGGCTGGCTTCTTGGTTGCGTGTTGCTCCGGGTTTCATATTCTGTTTGACTGCCAGCGCAGTTTCTGGCCCCGTTATTTCCCTTCAAATGAGAAAGAAATGTCTTTTGTCCCCACAATGAGCAAGGGGCCGCCGAGATGAGGAATAGGCCCGGTGCCTCACACAGACTCGCGTGACAGGCTGCCTGACATCACTTAGCCAAAATGGATCGGCACTTCTAAATGGGACAGTTCTGCCCAGTGTTACCAGGTTTCTAACTGGAAGGAAATAATTGACTCTGAAACGTATTAGATGTATTTTGATTTTGTCTTAGTTCTTTAGCAGCGGTGTTGTTTTTCTGTGGGTGGCAAAGATTAGTTGGTGCACTTTTGGTATTGTCGGTCTTGGATTTGTTTGGGAAAAGTGAATTAAAGACAAGAATTTAAAACTCCCGAACTAGATCAGTTGACAGCATTTCATGACTTCCCGTGGTATGTTTAATAAACTTGTGTTCAGCAGTGTGTCCCAGGTATGATAAGGTAACCTTGGTGACATGCACCGACTAAATTTAGGGGGTTCTTATTGGTTGACAATTATAAATGTTTCAGATCATTGGGAGACCAAAAGGAAAGGGTCTGAAGGGGAGACTGAAGTCTGCCAGGGTCGGATTTATAATCACGCCCATTACACAAGCAGTCTTGGTTTTATTTGCTGAGGTTTTGACACATTTGTTGCTTAGACTTATGCCCACACCCTATTACATGATTATATATTTTTTTAAATCTCAACAAAAATGTGTCCTTGCTGAAACAATACCCTGGTTACTTGCCGCTGTCAACAGTTTTCCTTGAATAGTGGGTTTCTCAGGAGGTGTCATCCCCAAACTTTGGCAAATAAGACAGAAAATAGCTGCAGGTCTAGATGTCTAGAAATTTGGGAGATATGTTGTTTATTTACTTGTATGTGTTTTTCTTTAATACGTATTTCAACAATACAAAGTAAAAAAAATGCAATGTCTCAGTCTTCAACCCTTTTTGGGAGGTTCATACTTTATTGGTCAAATGAAATATTCAATGCACATTAGCATGAGTGTGCAGCAGTGTGTGTGATCCTCTCTCTCCACCTCCCCTTTTTTTTGGAGTGACCTGTGCACCGCTTAGACCCTGGGGGCTCAGGCAAACACATGGCCTGATACGCTCTTCCTGAAAATTTTAAATATCTCTGCTGCATGCACACACACAGCACAAGCACATCTGGTTTCCAGGATGGCTCTCATGAATGCAGACCTTTTAGCTGCCGGTACAAGCAGGCTGCCGGTGTTAATGACGGGGGCATTCCTCGGCTCCCAGGATGAAAATGGGGTAAGGATGCAAAACAGAGGCAGCCACCGCTTCGAAGGGGTAACCCAATCCATGCAGCAGGGGCTGTGTGTGTGTGTGTGTGTGTGTGTGTGTGTGTGTGTGTGTGTGTGTGTGTGTGTGTGTGTGTGTGTGTGTGTGTGTGTGTGTGTGTGTGTGTGTGTGTGTGTGTGTGTGTGTGTGTGTGTGTGTGTGTGTGTGTGTGTGTGTGTGTGTGTGTGTGTGTGTGTGTGTGTGTGTGTGTGTGTGTGAGAGAGAATAAGTGGCTAAAGGGGGTAGGCCAACTAAAGGTCTTTGAGGTCAGAAGAGACTGCCGTTGCACTCTGGCGTCTGTATGCCAGGTCTGGCTTCCTCCCCAAAACACAGAGAGGTCACAGCAATTTCCCAAAGTCAGGAGTGGGTCAGGGTCCCACTTCCCTTACGTATCATTCAGTGAAGGATGAGGAGGAGAGTGCTCGGCATGGTCCTTGTAGAATTACCTCCCCTAATCCCCAGAGTGTCAGGGACTGCGAGGAAAAGATGCCGTTGTTTGGAAGGGCACGAGGTTATGTGAGGGGAAATGTGAAAACTGTACAGACAGACAGTATTTTCAGCGTGCGACTTAAAATGTAATTATCCCTTTTCATAAATGGCGGGGAAGTTCCGATCAGGTGTCATTATCACTCTGGATACTGGCACAGTCCAACGATGATGAAGTTGTTCTCTAACATCAGCGCCTTCACCTCACCTCAGTAGGCAGCAATAAATGGAACAGGAATGCTTTCCTTTTCTTTTTTTTCTCCAGGAACTGAAAGTGAATACATTAAGGGTGTAAGTAAAACCCTGCCCTGAAAGGAGCTCAATAATGATTTAAGTAATTTGCGGTTGAAAGGATTATTTTACAGATTCCCCCCCCTCCCCCCTTTTTTAACAGGTTTTTCCTTGACCCAAATAGCAGGCTGCTCTTTTCTCTGTTTCACTTTTGAATCCTCGTTGTAAGGTAGCAGTCCAAACACACTCCATATTCATTGCAGTGTGGTCATTTGGTGGGTTTCTCTGAATACAACAAGCCCCCTCTGTGAAGTTAATGGGCCAGTGTCTCTTCTCCATAACCAGCCATAGGCGACATCTTGGGACTTAATTTAACGGACTCAGGACTAATACCAAAAATTACATTAAGCAGCTTGAGCCCCGATTTCCTCCAGTCTCGACGAAATCCAAATATATTTGAGGTCGGGGAGCTTTCTGCTTGGGACACACTGTAGATTGCGATGATGATTAACCATCATAAAGAGCCAAATCCCTCCATCTTCTGGGACGCACGACTCTGGCAGTCACTTTACAGCCCTGAGAAGTTTGCTTCAGGGCATGGGAAGCCAGCCAATATTGGCTCATCAAGATGGACTAGTAATCAGTGGGCTTTCAGTGATGGGTATTATGAACTGAGGAACCTAATGGTGCAGGATTTCAATACCTCATAAAGGAAATGCATTTGAAGATTCACACTATTCTATACGTCTGGCCCAAGACAGCTCAATCAATATTTGGGAACTTGAAGCACCGCTGCAGCTGTAAGGGAAAGTAGAGAAGTAGAGAATGCTCATTTTTATGCAAGAACAGCTTGCAGAGCAGATACATCAGTCTTTCATTCATTTCCTTCATATTTATGTTTGTTTATTTTCTAATCGTGCTATACAGTGTTTCATGTTCAACCTTAAGGTTGTTGCCAGAACACACCCTACCCGAGTCATTAACAATTAAGAAGTATTTATTGGCACATATTAAAAATGATAAACATGTGTCCAGGGACGGTTACGTGACCCGTTGCTTTGGGAGCCTGCTGATGCGCTGAGATCGAAACCCATCAAGGCTCTGTCCTTTCTAGCTGCCATATAAATCTTAAATAAAACAATTAGCACTTGCTACGGAGAAAAAAATAAATACATTTGTGCGTCTAGAAAATCCACACACAGACATAAACAATGACATATTATATTACATAATTATAATAATTGAACTCCTCCCCTCCTCCTCCTCCTCCTCCTGCTGTCCGTGTTGCAATTCCACATTTCAACGGATCCGTGATTAACTTCAAGTCTGAAAGTGTGTGTCGGTCGCACGGACGCTGCAGCAAACAGGCGGTCTGCGCTTCACTCGAGCTGCTGAGAACAATAGCCATCGCCCTGTGCACCGCTAAGCAGTTACCGCATGATTTTATGGGAGCCACGCTCATTTATGAGTGCAATCAGTTGCAACCCAATGCCCCATAGGATGTCTGTGTTAGCACCCCTCTTTGTCCTATGATGATGGACTGTCGGTTCAATGGCGTTATTGTAGCTCTAGTGGCCATCCAGGGAGTAATACATTGATAACAATATCAGCTCATAAAGATGGGCTGTTGGCGAAAAAGGTCACTCCCTTTTCTCGCCCGTACTGTATCTCTCTCTCCCCCCTCCGTCCGCCTCGGGAGTCCTCCCTGGATTCTCAGTTACTTCCTCCCTCTCTCTCTCTGCCCGTCTCTCTTTCTGAGCCGGTGTCTCTCTATCGCGCTCGCTCGGGGTGACGACGGCTGCCCCTCGGTGTATAAGGAAGCTGGAATGTCATGTTTTAACTGGAGTTAGAGGTATGTTGACAGGCCAGACAGGGAGAACAGATGGCAGCGTGACATGCCCAAGGTCATCTGGCATGCCGCTGTCGGGAGCGCTGGATTTGAAACCCAACACTGCTTCACCTGCTTCCTTTTTCTTTCGTTGGGATTTCTTCTCGCCCCTCTCTCTACATCTTTCCATCTTTCATTCTTTTATTTCACCTGTATCCCTCACCTCTCTCTCACATACCCCCTTTCTCTGTTTTGTCATTCCTTAAACCTTTCCCTCTCTCCTGTGCCTCCTCTTTGTCCTTTACTCTTTTTCTTTGTTTATCACTATTTCCCACCTCAATGTAGGTCACAGAGCCTCTCGTATAGGCTGCTATAACACACTGCCCCCTAAACTCTCGTGACTACTCTATTCACACACACACACACACACACACACCTCATTCAACATCCCTATATTTTTCTCACCTGCTTCCTTCTTTCTCTCCCAAACATTCTCAGTTGGGAGCCACATCGACCCCGCACCCCGTAAAAATGTGCCAAGCCACCTTTGTCTCCTAAAGTCTCGCCCCAAACAGACCTGTCAGCGGAGTTGTAGAAAGAATCCAGACGAGTTTTAATTACCTGTGCAGCCATGCCTGGAAGGTCGTGCACCGGAAATCCCAACCACACGGGTACAGTGCGCATGCAACGTTGCAACACATGGCTCCTTTGTCTCCCAGCCAATTTCCAACGGAAGCATAAAGTGTAAAGAGGAAAACAAAGCAGTGGGGGGTGAAGAGAAGGAGATAGAGGAGGTGAAAGGGAGAGGACCGCTGTTTGTGGTTGCTGCATTACAATCTTCGCTGCATGTTTTGAGTTTGTCGAAAAGTCACAAGTAGCGCTGGGCAGAGCGCGATGTCCTTGCCTTACCCGAGTCTTGTCAGAAGTGTTTGCTTCAGCTCAGCAGGCAGAGCCGTGTTTCTCCCCAAAACAACATTCACTTTTCCTTTTGATAAAGACAACATCGCAGTGGTAATGCAGAGAGCAGGTTGGGAGGGTAAAAAGTCAAAAAATTTCATCCGCATAATTCACATTCTGGGAATATCCAGCTACATGCAGCGCAGATTTAGTGAGATTTGCTTGTTTATCAAGTCAGACAGTGCATGTCCGTCCTGCCCGGAACTGCTAACCTGGTGTTATATTTTTAATGTCTCCCAGTGAGCCTCTTGCGGACGCTTTAGCTTTTTGCTCTCATCCATACAAAGGGCGGCCCACACCAAAACTAGCGATGTGAGAAGGACACCATGACAACAGCAGCCTCCCGACGTGACGTTTCCTCGACATGAGCAGCCACAACAAATAAATACACAAATCTATTTTTGAGAGATGTCGTCTTAACTAGGTCTGACTTTTACCCCCCCCCCCGTCTCCAGATCAGTGACTCAAAACAGTCTGTGTGGTGTTTATGAGCATGTGTTTACGGTTGGTATTTGTATTCATTGGGGCTGTGTTTGTCGTTGCTGTTGCTCAGGCTCTGTGATTATTCCTGTTGGTTTTTTCATAATTCTTTTTTTTTTGGCAGGTGTTATGGGCTTTTTTGTCTGAATATTAATAACATAACAATGCTGGGGCTGATTAGTCTCGAACGTGGCAGAGACATCAGATCTCTATCTGGGGTGATACAGCAGTAAAATCATGCTGGGGCGAGAGAGAGAGGGAGGGAGGCAGGGAGGGAGAGAGGAAGCACAGAGAAGGGGAGGCAGAGGGATGAAGGGAGGAAAAAACTGTTTCAAATCTTCTCATCTACAAAGGTTATTTTCTGAATGGTAAGTCTTTCAGCATAAAACCGCATGTTTTTCCGTGAATAGAAATATGCGTAGCCACAAACAGAGAGCATATGGATGTATTTATGGCACCACTTTGTTCTTGCAGTGTTGAATGTGTAATGTTAAGACTTTAAAAAGCCTCTTTTCATCCCTTGTTTTTTCCCCCTGCTTTCCTCTGCTTTTTCAAAAACAGCATTTCACTCTGCAAGAATGGAATTACAAGGTATATTACAAGTAAACGCCGGTATAATTTGTGGCAATTACACTTTATAAACCTAGTCGTGGGTTAGCGTGTTCAGAATCCCTGCCGTTGTGGAAATGTGGAGCATTTGCTGTGTAGAAGAATAGAAAGAAGACAGAGAAGTTTGGAGCAAATAGAAAGGAGTTCAATTTGGTCACGGGGGGGTAACAAAACTCAATCGCAGTCAAAGTTGGAGTACGGATTGACGTCTCAGTGAGATATTTGATTTTGTGAAGAACTCCAAAGTTGTTGCTTTGGCCATTAATCATCCGTCCCAGGAGAAGGGAGCTCAGCGGAGCACAGGGCCGTCTCTGTGTCGCCACAACAGACTGAAAGCCAAACCCAGCGTTCTTGAACAATAGGTGCCCCAACGTGACACCATTCTGTTACAGTGTGAGTGCATGTGTTTGTGCGAGAGGGCAGGATGGATTCTTGAAAGTACAGTGACGCCTAAAGGCCTAATCCTATAGGCCCCTCACTCTACCCCCCCCCCCCCCCCCCCGTCTCTCTCTCTCTCTCTCTCTCTCTAACGCTTGAGTCAAGGACATGGTGAAATTTGGAGAGAAACCGATGAGTTTTCACTTTTTACTGAACTTGATAGTTCCAAGCGCTCGTACAGGGCATCAAATTCCTCTCCTAATGACATGCCCGGGGCTGCCTGCAGGAGAAGTGCCATTTTATCTTCCAACCTGAGCATCTGATTGGGCATCGGGTAGGAGAGCTTTCAAAAAAAAAAATGCTGTTTTCTTTTTATTATTATTTTTTTTTTTGTTACTGAATTTGGAAAGGACTGTATTTCGGTGTGGGCTCTGTTTTTGTGCCCCCCGGACTAATCTTTTTCTTGTCTGTTCTCGATTGATTAATCTTTTATTTGTGGCTTTTGAGAAATATTTATCCAATGTGAAGGTCGGGTCATTGTTGTTTAAATATTTTTTTTGAAATCATGTATTCCTTTATTAAATATACTTTGGTTACAGATATGTAAAAGATCCTGAAGATGTTGAAGGTCATGATCTTTTTAATAATTGTTTTTCTCTTTGCAGTTTTATTTTTTTATACATCCTCAGTTGTGATTTCTTAATTTGACTAATACATGGTAAAATAAAAAAAGGTCTGCACCAGAGCGCACGCTCACACAGTGCTCCTTTATATTTTCTGCAGAGTCGACTGTACAGATACGCTCACACGGCACATACACACACGAACGCACATTCCCCGGCTGAACAGCACCACTGTAGTGGCGAGATCCTCGCCGGGCAGCCCTTTGATCTCGCCTCGTCTCTTGTGTCTGCTTTCACGGCCAGCTCCGCATGCACAGCCAGTTTTTTAATATGGCGGCGCACCCTGGGTCCCAGAGTAACAATAAACTTTACCTTCAACTGTCAGCAGGTCTTAATCACTGGGATTACTGCAGCCCTAAATGTTGGATTCCTGTTAATATTCCTGCTGGTGAAAACGGGTAAACAGACCCAAAGAGATAAATATCGCCCACCCCTCAACAGAAATATCCTTTGGAGTTCACAGTCTCATTTTCATCACTTGCAAATATGGTGCGGAAGTCTAAAAAAGGGGGGGGGGGAGAAAGAATAAGCCTCAGTTTAGACGAATCACAATGGAATTCTTTTTCTTTCTGTCTTTTTTTTTTGCGGTAGGCTTTCTACCACAAACGTGCACTTGGTCATTTCACAAAGAGCCTTCAGCAGAGTGGTTATTTGCCGTCCCGTGAGACTCCATAGCCGCAGCTCACCAAAATGGAGCTTCAGAGGCCTGCAAATGGCAGCGGGCATGCAGCAGCCTCTGTGGACAAAATACACCCAGACGTCCAGATAGATTAGTTTCCCCGTGAATTCAAGAGAAAAAAGGGAAAATATTATAGAAAGAAAATGATTATAATTTTTTTTTAATTCACAGGCTTTAGTATTTTTTGATCAAATTATGACGATAAGTAGTATAAATATCAAAATGTTAAAAATACATTAAATAAGTATTGTTAATTGACTACAGTACAAGTTTTATTCTTTTTATTATACCGTAAACAGCATTTTAAATCATACTCTGTCATTATTGCATTGGCAGTATACGTATCATTTTTATTTTATTTTATAAATATATATTCTTTTTTATCAATGAAGCCAAAAAGGTCCCATATCAATATTTTTTGTTCTTTCAGACTCCAAATTGTATCTTATGTAGATTTTCTGTACACTCTCCTGAACAGACAGACATTTCTAGATGGGAGAACGCTCAATTTGACCGAAGTCATCCATATATTCACACACGCCCTCAAGATGGCGTCTCCAGTGGAGTGGTGCGTGCTGCTCCTGAAATCTGTGCTCTGCTGGGCCCAAATATTTTACCATAGCTTAGCTGCCCCACTAAAAGCTTCACTTGTGTGCACTCCATTGCCCCTTCATCTTGCTTTGAAAACACCACTGGATTAGGGACCGTTGTCTCAGGACTCAAGGCGGCTTGACTCCTTTTGCGACACGGAATCTCACGCCTGCGCCGCGTTGTGGGAATAGTCCACGGAGAGGGGAGAGGGAGTTTGAAACAATTGAAGAGTATACAGTCTCTTCAGGAGAGAGCCACTGCAGCCCGTGAAAGGTTAGGCCTGTGAACAAGTGTTCATGCATTTTCATCGACAGTGATATCATTCACAGGGATTGTAATTCAGGTTGGTTTGAATGAATACATGGGCCAGCCATTTATTCAGATTGTGCTGTATAATCAATGTTTAGGCTGTGCATGGCTGCACGCTGGTTACACAAGCAAAATGGCTTCGTGTGCATCTGATATTTCCCCCCCCCCTCATTTTTTCATCTTCAATCCATTCAATTGTATTCCATGTAAGTGACCCTATCTCCCCTGTCTTTTCCTAGTACAGATTTGAATGTATGAATACACACATGCAATCAAATGCCCGCAAGATCCAAAACTACAACCACGTGTATTTTTTCATAAATAACTTGCATTTCAATGGGGAAACGGGGTTTTCTCACACGTTCGTCATTGGATTTTTGACACCAAGCATGGTGAGCAAAGCGTATATTTTATCAGGCAGAGACGTTTCCATCATGCAGTTCCTTTTAGCTAATTAAATTGCTGTGAATCCTGCTAACACCACAGATATACGTTGTTAGCCTCCATTGAAATGATCTCCGTGGGTGTTTGTCCCTTCTTATCTGCGTCAGGCTTTTAGGGAGTGCGTCGGGGAGAAAGAGACGTGGGGAGAGACACGGGCGGGGGGAGGGGTGTGATTGGGGGCTCGGGGAAAGAGAATATGAAATTGATTAGTGAGCTGGGATGGAAAATAAAGACTTCATCAGGATCACTTTGTGCAGTCCTCACAATCAGCTGTGAGACAATGCAGCCTCCCTAATGAGGAATCGAGGCGAGGACTGTGAGTGCATCTGTGTACCTGCATGATATCTGTGTGTGTGTGTGTGTGTGTGTGTGTGTGTGTGTGTTTGTGTGTGTGTGTGTGTGTGTGTGTGTGTGTGTGTGTGTGTGTGTGTGTGTGTGTGTGTGTGTGTGTGTGTGTGTGTGTGTGTGTGTGTGTGTGTGTGTGTGTGTGTGTGTGTGTGTGTGTGTGTGTGTGTGTGTGTGTGTGTGTGTGTGTGTGTGTGTGTGTGTGTGTGCGCGCCACAAAAATTATAGTGAAAGGGATCAGAGGAAGGAGTACGCATTGAGTGGGTTTGTGTCACGTTCACTCAGATCCTCCGCAAGAGTTTACATCAATACATCAGAATAGCCAACAACAACCTCCACGCAAAGAACCAAATGAATCTGTATTTTTTTTTAATTCTCACAGTATGTTTATACTAGAAACACATTTTTGGATAGTAATACAATAGCATTAATTTTTTTTAATTGATATTTGATGATTCAAGAACTACCAGTACATTTTAGTAAAGAAGAGTGGAAAAAGATAATAGTTAAATGAATGCTTTCCATGAAATTGAAATTCAGGATATCTGGGAAATTATATTATATTTCACTTATGATTCATGATATACGCTATCCAGGAAAAATATTTTGATAGCTACAATAATTAAAGCTTGAATTGCTCAATGCTTTTTCAATGATGTCCACGTTACATTGAACATAATTATATTGGGTTTAATCTTACCAATTATTTTTACAGACACTTTTGTCCACTTTTTTTTTTTATCTTCAATTGTTTTCAAGCGTTGGTATAGTTTGATCTGCATCACCAAACAGGACAATGATGTGATGGACATCAGGGCACATTGACTTCAATCTATTGCAGTTTGTTTACAAACCTGTAAAATTAGGTTCTATCTTCACTTAAAATTCTCCTCCGTCATGATCAACAGAAATGCATTCAGAAGAAAATAAACCTGTGCGTGTGTGTTTTAGTGTGGTCACAGTGAAGCAGTTGCTGCCGGTGGTTCACCATCCGAGTCACGACACCTTGACATTACGTATTCGGCCGTGTAGTCGCCGCTACGGGAACATTAGCAGCTCGACCTGCTCCGTTTGAAATCCCAATAAAATAGATTTGATAATACTGCAGCGAAGGCATCACAGAGGCGCTCAGCAGGTACAAAGCACTGAACGCTGAAGCAATGGACTTTTTCACAGTAAAAACATATCTCACAGTACAAATAAAAGAATATAACATAAACCAGCAATTACAGCTAACAGAAAAACCCTCCTCAATTTTCTAAGTTTGCGTCTCTTTCAGAGCCTTGAACATCAAGGGGCCAATAACGGCACAGTATTTATGACACTGCAATACACAAGACCATCATTTAGAGGCTAATTGTGAAGTTGTTATTATCACCACCAAGAACGGTTGTGAGATCCATTAAACTCAAGTCTCCAACCGTGAAGGAGGGATACGCACCAAACTGGGGCACGTCGCGATAGCCAGTCAAGACAGAGCATCGTCAGGCTGGCGTCCTATCAGGAGCCTGCTTCAGGTCATGCTGACGAATCGCACCAAACTTTTTCTTTTTTTCTTCTTCCATTCTCCTCTCCATACTAATCTCTTATGCTGATAAGAGTGCTCTGACTGGATGTGAGAATGGCTGTTGCCACAGTGTTGCTCTCACACTCTCCCCTCCCCTGGTTCTTTTGGTACGGTGGAGAAACTGTGGCTGACTCCTGGAAGAAACCCTCTGGCGACAGCTATTTATAGGGAAGAGACACAGTCACATTTGGATCTGGAGCTTATGAGGGAGAGAAAGACGGAGAGAGAAGCATGAAGTATATAAAGTCAATTTTTGAAATAAATAATTTATCCCATAACCCAAGTCATTTATTTCCAGACAAATAGAGGAAAAAGGGAAGAGAAAAGCAGGCGGGAATGTGAGAGAGACTTTGTCCAGATTCACTTTTCTTGCCCATGAGTGAAAAAAGTCCACCTTGAAATAAGACAGACTGACCCAAATTGAATTAAATTGATTTGGATTCTCTGGAGCCCGCTTTTTTTCCCCACAGTGTACACAGTATTATCCTCCATTTCCTGTGACAGTGTCATGAGCAGTATGCATTACTCAGCTCTTTATAGAAGAAAAAAAAAATACTCTGGAGCTACGGTATTGATTCCTGCGCTTCAATAATTGAGCCGCCAATGCAGAACAATGGCGTCCCATTGTTCCAATTTGTGCACGTTGAAAGTGCATCTCCCCAAAGGCCTTGCTCGCGGGGCAACAATAAATAAATCACGGCCACTTTAAGCAAAGAGCCAATGAGTGACATTCACCGTGAGAGAAACAAAATGCGCCGCCGCCGCCGCCGCCGCCACAAACCACGGGGACCTACATGCTGATTAAAACCTGGATAGATTTCAGGATTCAGGTGTGACTCCTTTGCGCAGGAAATGGAGAAGAAGAAAAATGAAATCATCTTGATGGCTGTAACACATTTCCTGCCCATTTGTTCTGTTTGAAGTTGCTCGCGGTGCACCGGCGCGATCTGCGTGAGGCTCGGAAGTGTGGCGTGTTCTACGCGAGGTGGAGCACACAAATGCACCGCTCGCCACGTCACTGTCATCACGGGCCTCTCAGACGGCTCACAAGAACCAGAGCCTGTGCAGCGGTGAGTGTGAGAGCTCAATTTCGGTGTGTGACCCGTCTCTGTGACAGCCACAACATCCAAGTGGCCATTCCCGGAGCAGACTCGGGGCGCGTTGGGGTTCACCGACACATTAAGGCGGCACGATTAAAGAGTGGCACTGAAGTGTGAAAGGAGTTGTGTTCTCAAGGCTTTTCGAATGAGCCCATTTACATCGGCGCTGTTGTTACAATTTTTTCGGGGCGGCTTAAGATATAAATATGTTAATGCAGGTTTACCCCCATTCACCGCAAGGGCACTGGGGCACGAGTGTGGCGGAGCTCGCAGTTGTGCGGAGGATGGGGGGGGGGGGGGGGGGGCGAATGGGGAGAGGATTCAGGAAGAGAGGCAGAAACGGGGAGAAAAAGATGGCGGGTGGGAGGGAGAGGGTGGCGTATACATTATTAACTACGACTTCATCACATGTTCCCAGTTTCTTGGGGACTTATTATTCCGAGGCGCTTTAATGAATAACAAGAGGAGAGGGCAGAGGGAGAGAAAGCGAAAGGGAGTGATTGATGAAGCAAGTGCAGACACCGCCACCACCTGGCTCGCTCCAGTACTGCCCCGCCAGCAGGAATACCAGCGAGATGTGCTGTTTATAAAAATAGCCACAGAGGGCAACAACCTCTAAAGTGTCCCTGGCATTAGCATTTGACAAGGTCTGCGCCTGCCGCGCTGCATATAGATTGGGATTTGCTTTGTCAAGGATACTTGTCAGGCAGACGCATGACAGACAGATTTCACGAGCTCTGCGCAACTGCGAGGTGGGACATCGATGCAGGCACTGTGTAAAGGCTCCTGTAGTGTGTGTGTGTGTGTGTGTGTGTGTGTGTGTGTGTGTGTGTGTGTGTGTGTGTGTGTGTGTGTGTGTGTGTGTGTGTGTGTGTGTGTGTGTGTGTGTGTGTGTGTGTGTGTGTGTGTGTGTGTGTGTGCGTGTGTGTGGAAGCAAAGTACATCTGATTACGTGTTTGTGATTGCTAAAGAAAATGGGAGGGTAAGATTTGCTGTATCCAAGGTGACCGCTGCCTTTTCTTTTCTTTTCTTCCTTTGTTTCCTTCCTTCTTTCCAGGAGTGGGTGAGGGCATTTCTGATCACCAGTGTCCTACTTTCCACGAGTTTGTCCTCTCATGTATGAGCAATGGACATTTCTGTGTAATTCCCTGCCACATTACTCACCGTCCACTAGTCATTACAAATGCGTAAAAGAGAGGAAAAAGAAAGTTGGAAGGGGGAAAGTAAGAGGAGGAAATTGAAGACAGGCCAATTGCTCAAATGGTGTTTACTTGTTTCCTGCAATCTTGGGCTATATAGACAGCGTGTACTTTGGACTTTTTGTCAATTCAATCATTCTGATTGTTAATGTGTGTAAAATAATATCAGCATCCCGGGGTGAGGAGAAAGTTTGGACCTCACGGGCAAGAGGAAGAAGAGGATGCGTTATCGGAGGGCTGTCAGGTCCGTTTACAGCGTGGCGTGATTCGGGCCTGTGAGCTCCCTGCTGCCGCCTTTTATTTTGTCTCGCAGGAAAAAGTGCAGCGCGTGTAGAGGGCCACTGTAGGGATGTGATATATGCCACAGGTTCACCTTCAACCAGTCCAGAACCAAGTGTTTTCTCGTTATTTAATAATAAGTCTGTCCGTGACTAAGTTTTTACTGATGTATTAGTTCATTTCCCGGTGCCTAACAAACGTGATCAGACAGATCTTAAGCTGTTTTCACCCATGAACTGAACATAGAAAATGTTGGGGAAATTGGGTCCCGGCCATTCAGCCTTTGACATATGACGAACGCAGCAGGAGAATTTCAGAGTCAGACGCGTTCACACCGTCAGTACAATTGCTGGATCATTCTGTGGCGCCTGGGTGGAGCAGCAGGAGGCAGGACATGACGACACGTCCGCCGTGGAGAGCAGCGTTTTCTCAACAACACGCCCCGTCGCTCGCTGTGAATTTTATCCAGAGATTTTCCTGCTCTATTCTCACATGGGCTCACTCAGACTATCTATTCCCAGGACATTTTAAGAGGTGTCTGCCAGGAAATGTTCCAGGAAAATGTCTGGAGTGACTTTCGCGTTCTAACATACATCACCATCTGGAACATTTCAGCAAATGTCCGGACTTCAGTGGAAGCCGCTATACAGTGTTCCCAGTGTTTCCCATAGTTTGGATGTGAGATGATGGTTGTTGAAGGGTTTACAAATACAAAGGGGTTCGGCATATATGTCCAAAAAAAAAGTTAGATAAAAGTTAACTAAAGTTATGAGTCTGCAGAAATGAATTTAGTCAATTTGATATGAATGGCAGTTAATTATTAGTCAGCCAATTGCTAGGTCAATAGAAAATATTGTGCAGCTATTTTAATGGGACTCATTTTTAAAAGACATTTAAAAAAAAAAAAAGCTAAATAAAAGACACATGATTAGATAATTGAATAATTGGCAAATGATTTGCAAAAAACCATTAGGTCCAGGCTGAAGTCAAATACATTTTTCTGCACGAATGAATAACCCAAACAGCCGATCAGTCGGTTAATCCTCACGTCTGACGGTGAACAGATGTTAATACTCTGGCAAAAGAGGAAGTCAAAACAGCAGCAATGTTTTCGTTAAACATCGACGGTAAACAAAGTGACTGGGTGCATTAGCAACGTTTCTCAGTGTCCTCAGTCGTCGCTTCAGTTTTGATGCCACACCAGATCAGAACGTTAGTGAAAGGTGACGTCTTGTCAAAAGTTGAATACCAGCCGCTCTGTAATGGCTTTAAAACTTCGACAGTCAGTCTCCCACAAATGACCACAGTCTGGCCTGGTCCTCATCATCTTTATTTTGTAACCCTAACCCCATCTGCAGCTGTTTTCACAGCCCTTTGATTTTTTTTTTCCCTTTTCTTCTCAACAATCAAGCCAACTGGTCCGGTGTTGCACAAAAGGCTGCTACTTGTCCTCTCTGAAGTGTGACAGCTTAACTGTTTCTCTGCTCAGTCAAAACTGAGTGGAGCAAACAAGCAGCAAAGTCCGAGGGATTCAGCTGGTGACTACCGGCGGCCAGACTTCATAGACTCGCCTTACCGTGTTTATTACATGGGGTCAGAGGTCACACATTGCTTAATAACCTCAGGCGGGGCACGCCGCCGCGGCTGGCTGAGTGGGAGAGACGGAGGCAGACGAGAGCGGCTGTCGCACTTGTTTCCTCAGAAGAAGAAAGAAGGGGAGTGACTGCGGCGTTTGACTTTAAGAGTTTTGGGAATTGGGAGGGTCTACACCTGTAACCTGTCACTCAGAAGCCCTGTCAGCGCCGATCTCGGCCATTCATCATGTTCGTAAAATCATTTATCTCATTCCTCCGCGGCAGCAACTGGTTGCAGATGGGATCCGTCCCCGGCTCGTTCTGCTGAGCGATACCTTCGTCGGTGACGTCTGGGATCTGAGGCGGCTCACGTCCACCCCGATGCGTTACAATCTGAAATGAAAGCGTGTTGTCACGCCTTCCTTTCATCCCAGGACTGCAGCACGTACTCACGAAGGGCTGTGACATACAAAAAATGTATCAATGGGTTCTCCGGGTGATGAAAACCAGGACGAGTTCACATGCAGCCTCAAGACCGAATCATCCATCGTTTTGTCGCACGAAGAAAAAAAGATCACACACAAACACAAAGGGAAGAAGTGGGTTTGTACACTGGCTGCAGCAAACGGCAATCTCCCAAGACTCGGCCTTATTGCCTCTCTCAGCCCCATAATGATGTTAGGACTCAGGGCTGCTTTGGTTCGTCGTGCTCCAGCTCCCCGGCCGGCCTCCATTTGGCTTTGGGGAAGGAGCTGATATTGGCCAGACCCCGCTGAAGTTTCCCCCCTAACAGGTTAAACCTCAGTTTGCTCTGAACACAGCAACATGCCCAATACACGATGCTACATGTCAACACGCACACACACATTTATAATTAAAATAAGAATTCACTCACAAAGGCCGGCACACAGACGGGTGTGTCGACAAATACGCAAGTGCAAATTGTCTGGATGTCTGCTGCATCATTTAATACATGTTTTCCCAAATTCAGCCAGACATATTTGCCATCTCAGTACACTTTGATTTGAAGGGTTTTTTTTAATGACTGATCCACCGACAGACTGCTGCCTGTTAAAGGCTTTTAAATGCGTGCTGTGATTAAAGGAGGAGGAAAGTGTTGGCCTTACTTCTCGTCGCTGCGGCTGTACTCTTCTAGATGTTATGAATAGGAATCATCAAAACTGTTTTACTTGCAGACGAAACCACACGCACAAGTAAAAAGAGATTGCTTAGGAACACTGTGTGCATGCAAATCTCTGGCAGGTATGGCAGCTCAAATTTCGGTTTTATTTAAACTTCATCAAGCTTTCTGGGCTGCACGCAGGCAAATGTGTCCAATTTGTGTTGCCGTTTTTGTCTTATCAGTTTCATACTGTCCACATGAGCATTAGCTCCTCTGCTCACCTCTGTGACCAGTGGTAAGCAAAGAGAAAAAGGACTTTATACATATTTATATCTTTCGAGCCCACACTTTGAAATTATTTTTACTGTTTTGCTGAGTTTCACTAACATGGGTCTTTTTAACGATGGCCCCAATTTTCCCCACAGTGGACTTGGTTAGTACAAAGTCATTAATAGGGCGGGGAGCGGTGGCTACAACTGTAGAAACGAGACACCAGCAATATGAAACTTCAATTTCCTTTTAATAACGTTGTGGTGGAGTTTGTGGGGGACACGGGGACAAAATGGACAAAAGGAGTTCCAGCATGAATCCGTTGCCAAACAACATAAAATAAATGATGCAATTACTTAAAAGGCACTACACATCCCTCTCCCAAATTACACAGCTGCGGCTGTGTGTGTGTCCGTGTTTGTGTGTGGCCGCTCGTTCACGACGTCTCTTCTGAATTTATCATGTCACATAAACTCATAGTTGCTGAACTCTTCGGGGGGCCTTTGCAAGAGCACTCTCACTCTCTCTCTCTCACACACACACACACACACACACACACGCGCGCGCGCGCAAAATATAACACACACCCAGCCCTGGTTTGGGGTTCAACAGTTCACATGGTCACCTTGTGAACTATCCTTCAGCCTCTGTTAGACATCATTGGTCCCTCTCCTCTCCGGAGCAAAGGGAGGACTTAAATGAAATAATAAATATCCACAGTATGGCTCCCACTTGCGCACCGGGCCACTCTGACCCCTCTCAGGACCTTCCAAACTAGGCAGGAAGAGCCGGCGAGGGGCAGGGAGTGGGAGGATACAGGGGAGGGGAGGGCTGCTCGCCGCTCAGGTGACCCAGGAAATGCCTGGAAAAGGCTGCGGACCATCTGATTGTTTCAGCGGGGACGGTCCAGCGGTGGTCGACAGAAAAAACTGGAGCCCGAGCGGTGCTGAGCTGAGCTGAGCTGGGGTTAGCCAAGCTAAACCAGGCAGCTGGCAGACACCTCAGAAAATATGTTTGTGTGCTCTGGACGAAGCGGGTCAGGAGAGCCGGGGTCCGCGAGGGGAAACGAGAGGGTCTTGGCAATGAAAGAGAGACAAAAGGAAAAATAAACAGTGCCAGAAAAAGCTGGAGAAAGGGGGTCTTGAACCAGAGCATAGGATAGTAACGAGACAGAGAAAAGTTAGTTCTTCAATATGCATTTGAATAGTTGTCAAAGGTGTGACTTTGAAAACGCTTAAAGAAAATAAATCTACAAGCTGCCTCACAGAGCTCTTCACATCATGTCGCACTATCCCTCGCTCCTCCTCCCGCTCTTTAGAAAAATATATTGTCTTTAACAAATGATTTATTGCCCCTCTGTTGTGATCCTCCTGTGTCCTTGATCCCAAACAGGACAGTGAAGGAGTGACGTGTACATGTCCAGATGCTGTGGTCTGTGAAAACACGGTGTGGGCGAGCGCCGTCTTTCTCAGGGCTCGGGTTCAGAGCTGTTATAACATGAGAGGACAGCGGGATTAGGTGAAAACCTACAGCTGCGGCCGGAGTGTGTGTGTGTGTGTGTGTGTGTGTGTGTGTGTGTGTGTGTGTGTGTGTGTGTGTGTGTGTGTGTGTGTGTGTGTGTGTGTGTGTGTGTGTGTGTGTGTGTGTGTGTGTGTGTGTGTGTGTGTGTGTGTGTGTGTGTGTGTGTGTGTGTGTGTGTGTGTGTGTGTGTGTGTGAGAGAGAGAGAGGATACAGAAGATTAAAGGATGGGTAACAGATTGAAGGGTGAAAAGATTGTGTTTGACATTCCCATGCGAGGAAGGCGCATGTGAATGTGCATATCCTTAAATATGCGAAGGCTGGTCGCTGCGTGCGAACTCGGGATGACTGTAATTGTACTGTGCAGGTTTCAGTCGTGAATTTGTGGAAGTGGGAATGTAAATCTGGGTGTTGTGCTTCCAGGCACAGATGACCTTCACCGGAAGAATGTGTGGATTTCCGAACTGGCACACACACAGTATAAACCTTCCTAAGCTTAGGACTGAGATCTATGAGTGTGCGCAATTTGGTGCGGATCCAAATAAAAATCCGGATCTAGCGGATTTGAATGTGGTTTCGTAAGGGGACTGTTGGGCCTAGGCTAAGGTACGCGCTCTACTGATCTACCTTTCTAGTTTAATACGAAATATATGTTGAATTTTAAAATCCTACTCACTTTCAGAAGGTGTATTTCTACACGCAGATAGCACATTGGATTGGAACGATTACAAGAGCGATTACAATGACTTGGAAGAAACTGTCAAACAGCGGAAAGCAAATAGTCCACCGCATCCTGAACTGAATCCAAGACCAGCTGTTTGCCAAAACTCCTGCCAAGAACCAAATATCCAACTATTTCAAGTACAGCTGACATCTACAGGACCAATGTCCAAACATCGAAATCAAAAACCCTGCTACAAACCGGGATAAGGAAACACAAACTGCTCTCTGGGTATTCTCTGGCATCTGGCATCGTATTTCAGTTTCATGAAATCATTATAGTTACATTATATTTTTGCTTATCACAGCGTTTTCTTACTGTGTCTGTCTTTCCCTCTGTTTCTCCCTCCAAGAGGCATCCAGGGACAGACTTCAGCGCAGCACCTTTCTAAAACAGCCTGTCTATGGGGGGTTAGTTTGTTTTACTGTCCCAGCAGGAGGGCTGATGGGAGTCAACCGGGGTCGAGGCAGGCTCAGGCTGCATAGCAGTACTTTGACAGAGGGGCGTAGCCTCTTCAGACCCCACAGATTGCTGTTTCAATAACGGCGCCAAGCTCCGCTCTTGGGGAGTTGGTATACCCTTTATAGAGGACAACTTTAATCAACCATGCTTGAGCTGTTTGTGTTATTGTTTTGAAAGAGTAGTAAGTCATTCCTTTCTTTCTGACTGTCAGTTTTTTCATTTAGAAGTGTGCAGAATGCGGTCGGCCGTAAAAACTTCCCTCAGCTTTATGGCCTCCACATGTGGGACGTCGACAAACTGAGGCTCCGAATTTGATCAAGCTCTGTTTCAACACGGAGGTTACAGGGAAAGAAACGTTCCTGATCCATATGGAGAGTGGTAGAGGCAAGATGAGGATCTTAATAAAATATTCTAGCAGCACACCACTAGCACAGATAAAGTTACGTCCTTGTGTCAGGGAATGTATTGAGGCCAGAGATTTTTGCCCACCACTGTCGTCGACTTGCGTTGTGATGTTCCGCCCCTGGAGGGAAGCGTGAGAGGAGCTTACGGGCATGGCAAACATCTCCTGGCAGATGTGAGCAGCTGGACTCTGCAGAACTGCTGCTTAAAGAGGCCTTACAGGTACGGTAATGAGCAGATTTTTAAATCCCCCCGTCGACTCGCTCCTAATCAGCCTCGGGGCTATTTTTACCAACCCCTACGGGCCCCTCAGGCTCATCCACTTTGAGTTGTTCCGCGAGGGCACGTTATTCTGACGGAAACAGTTATATAGTGACACAGCACACACACACACACACACACACACACACACACACACTCAGGGACGTGCCGATGTAGATCCCATACCCACACAATCACACGTCAGGACACACATTTACATACAATATGAAGCCACAAGACGGTCTACACATGCTCTCACCGTGTTGGAGCACTCTGAGCTTTGTGTGTGTGTGTGTGGGGGGGGGTCATATTTGAGGGGGGGGTCTGACGAGTAGGGAATGGTTTAATTAAAAAAAAAAGAAAATCTACGACCTTGACTTAAAAAGAAAGACAAAAATGAAGGATTTTCCCACAATGTAAGGCACTTATAAATGCGAGACAAAGTTTTCATATTCAGATGATATTTTACAGTGTGGATAAAATAATATTGTGTGTTAGTTTGTATTGATAAAAAGTATGGGTGACCCTGGGCTCAGGGCGTCAACCATTAACCTCAATGTCCCTGTTCAACGTCTGGTTTAGGATCCTTGTTGCGTGTCGGTCCCCATCTCACTGTTCCCTCATGTCATTGCTTGAACGCCATCTGTCTAATTTCAGTGTACAAATGCCCAAAAACATTCCTTCAGAACAGGACCCAATTGTTTTTAATGAACTATTCAAATTATTTAAAAAAATTGATGCATAGAGACACTGTAGCTTTTTTCCCCTCACATTATTGTAGTTGAATATGCTCTAAGACATATCTTAATGAGGAGAGGTGCCGTCAAAGGACTCACTGAACGGCCTCGGAGAAGAAATACTGCTTTCTCGAGTTCTTGGAGCGAGCCTCCCCGTCTAACCAATCGGAGGAGGCCAAAGTTACGGGTGGGAGCTCACAGCTGTCAATCGATACGCGAACATTCTTCTGTTCTAGTGCCGTTCCTCTCACCACGGCTTCGAGCTGCTATGAGCTGGAATAATCGAAGCTGATTGTTAGAACATAAACTTAGTATTCGATGATGCAGCAGGCCGTTGTGTTTCTGCTTTATGTTGAGAATATGAGGAGGGTGTTATTGGAAGGAAGAGTTTGGCATGGAAATGTACAGTGGGACTAATACTGTAACTCTGAAACCAGCGACCCGATAACAACATACTGAAAACATAATATCTCGTGGCACAATAAGAGACAGATGTAGGATAAGAAACACACTAGACTAAAATAAGAGCAACATTTTTGTTGAAACCCAGCGGTTCAAAGTTCGTCATTAATGTACTGTTCCCTCTCAGTGACCGACAATGACTCTGACTACATCGTTTCATCCTCTTTTCCTATCTGTTCCTCCCACTCTCTTCCTGTTTCCCAGTTTAACACCGTGGAAGGTCAGCAACATGCTCAGTACACAATGCTACATGTCAACACACACACACACACACACACACACACACACGCCATGGCGCGTGGCAGTGGCCGCCCCAGCTGGTGGAAAATCACGATCCTGTCACCTCGAGGAGAGCCGTGCGGTGGGACGTTGCCATGGCAGCAGCCAACATTTTGGCCTGTCGGAGCTTTGTTAGGTCGTTAGAAGTTTCCGGTTGCCCGGCTCCGAGTGATTCGTCTCGGGATGTCGGCGATCTGAGCGCAGAGATGGAGATGAACGCAGGCTTGTGATTGACGACGAGCATTTCAAACACGACAGACCAGAGTGGGGTTTTTTACGCTCAGAATCTGGTGCTGGCATCATCGACGGGCAACTAGTTGTGCGTATGACTTGTGTATTGGCAAGTTTACTTCACCCCCCCCCCCCCCACCAAAAAAAATCTTTTGCTCCCCATCTGTCTCCCAGTCTGTCTTTCAGATAAAGCCAACTATTTGTGTCTGAGTCTTTTCTTTTTCCTACTTAAAGAGCAAAACTGCATTTGATCATTCGCGATGATTGGAATAAATTATCCATCATTTTTTTTGGGCTTCCACCGTCACGGGAGTTTGACGCCCCTGAAAATCTCTGATGATCTGTAACATTTAAATCTGTATGAGCCCTTTGAAAATGCTGTAATGCAAAGGAATGCTCATTTTAAAATCAAGCCTAAATTTTCCCCTTTGCATACTTTTTCTTCTCCTTTGTCACACTCTGCATTTGAAGTTTTGCAGTGGATATGTGCCTATTTCTACTTTAGTGCCTATAATGCAGCAAACCGGGACTAGAGCTTTGCGATATGAACTAAATCTCATATCTCGATAATTCACAAAAAAATATAGACAACATTATATGCTCATTATTCGTTACCGCTGCTTTCCCAGAGTTTGCCGTTCACGTGTCAAGAACTTAGCCGGAGATTGTCTGAAAAATAATTAGACTGGCTCTTTCACAATTTTATCATCATATGATTAGACCACATTCATTTGACTAATATCTATAAGCAGTAATTCATTATGAAGACATAAGCTTCTGGGTATTTTGATCTATAGTGATGTAGAATATTGTATAGATTGATCAAATATATTGTGTGTTAAATGAAAAGTATCTAGTGATTATAGCTTTCAAATAATTGCAGTAGAGTAAGAAGGACAATATTCCTGACAGGAATATGGTCGGAAACTAAAAACCTCTTCTGTAAATGAACTTTGAGTAAATGTACATTGTTACTTTCCGCCGCACAAACAAAATTAGAAGAGTCACCAAGCAACCAAAACAACATTCTTTGGTTCTGAAAGACAGCATGCGTCTGCTCCGGATGGAGGACTTCTCCAAGGTTTTTTTTGTCTTTGTCTTTCACTTTTATAGTGGGTGCACAATGTGCATGCTGTTTCATGGTGATAATGTCAGCGGCGGCGCGTCATTGCGGGGCCGAGGCATCAGGATGGAGCTGTGCAAGAGGGAGGCAGTCACACCAGCAGTCTGCGGAGCCAATTATTTTCCAGTTTCGGATGCTCCGCTAATTATCGAGAACTGCGCTTGTTCACTTGCTGAAAAGCTGCAGATACTTAGAACAATTTGCTCCCATTGAGTGCCGAGGCCAATTAACGTCAGCCCCGCATTTGAAAGAGTGCTTGTTTTTTAAGTCATCTATTTACACGAGCTGCTTCGACGCACAACTTTAACACCAGGCCCGTTTGGATTTTGTTTTCCGCTTTGAAAGGAAACAGAAGTTGAAGGAACCTTGAGCGGTGACCTTGAGAATTTTGGTCCGAACTCACTCTGGTGTATTTACCAGACCAGGCGTATTTGTCTTCCCTTAGCTGGAGTGGACCTGGTCACCCAGAGGATCACCAGAGAGGTCATTAACGCCAGTGACCTGTGTGCCGCCTATAGTTGCAGGATAATGGCTGGAACAAAACGGAACTGGGGAGCCATAACAAAGACAGAGCGACACGTGAAGTGGAGTCAGAAAGGAAAAAAGAGGATTGCAGACGTATGAGGGGAAAAAGCTTGCAGCTTCAGGAGGTTCGCAGGGTCACGGGTTTTTCCAAAATT
Source organism: Scophthalmus maximus (assembly GCF_022379125.1). NCBI lineage: Eukaryota > Metazoa > Chordata > Actinopteri > Pleuronectiformes > Scophthalmidae > Scophthalmus > Scophthalmus maximus. The sequence continues at coordinate 11,010,023 of NC_061527.1, read as the reverse complement.
CCTCTTATTTAGAAAAAGATGAGGTCACAGCTACGGCTGTTTAAACCATCTGAGAGGCTTTTCAAAATGGCCGCTGGCCCCGGAGACCGAGCTGTGGTTTCTGTCGGGAGTTACTCCAGTTTCCTCCGTGCAGGAGCTGCGGACAGATCGGCCAGAGATCTGTCCCTGTGAATCATCAAGGTTAAAGTGGAGATTGGGAATGATTTGTCATTTAAGTAGTCGGCGGCAACGAGAGGGAAAGCTAGGAAATGTCCAAAGGTGGAACATTAGACTGCCTCTCAGCAACTGATACATCTATTACCCCAAAGATCTTCAATGGGGCCATATTTTATAGATTACCGCCTTCTGAAATATGTATGGTCACCGGTTTACATCTGAATTACACTTCATCTTTCCTTTTTTACATTTTACATTACCAAAGGAAGACTTCGGAATAGAAGGCGGATTACATGTATAAAAGAGGCAGCATAAAAAACAGGCCAAACCAATCTCCATAGAAATCTCCCGTCGAGTTCTTCGGCGTTAGTTCAGCTCGTGTTTGGTTTTAAACGAGTTGCAATTTTCTGAGATGCAAATGCAAGGTCAGTCTCCTCATTACACAAATGGAATATCAAACACCTCTGAAACAAAATGGAGACGGAGGTTTAAAGCACAGAGGAGTGACACTGAGATGAGACTCCCCCGTGAAACAAATCTCTGAAAAAGAGCAGGGCATGCGTAATTACAGGAGCGGGCAGCACGTCGAGGGTTGTAGGCGTAACTTTGCGCCGTCAAAGGCATGGGAGCGAGCGAGTAAAGAGGGGGATGATGTTGTCAAGATTACGAAGAGATCTGTGAGAGAAGGGGCAGGGCCAGGGAAGGGACGGCAAACTGATGATGGAGGCAGAAAAGGAGGGAAACAAACAAAGAGGAACAAGAGACGGAGGCAGACTTTGAGAGACTTTTGACAGAGACTTTGAGCAGGTGAGGATGAGGACTGGTTGGCAGGGGCTCCAGTCCAACCAGCTGCTTCCCCCCAACGCCGCTGCTCAGCAGCAGACTAATAGGCAGAGGGAGTCAGAGGCTCTGTCTCCTGTCTCCCAGGCTGCCTGGAGGGGCTGTATTGATAAAATCCCAGCCTGCAAAGCTCAATCCATCCCCTGGGGCGCTCGGCAGCAAGTGGATGAAGAGTCCCCGGACGGTCTTTTGGCGCCGCAGCCAGTCACTGCAGCAGAGGAGCAGATCTGAGCACACTACAGTGGAAGGCAGGTACAGTGCACGCGTGCACAGTGGCTGAACGCCGTGCCCACACCTCATTTATTCTCATTTTGAGTCTGTCCTCTCAAAACCCGCCGCAGAGTGAGGGGCAGAGAGCAATGATCGCAGAGGAGGCGAGGAGATGTACGAGGGAGCAGACGGGGAGCCGGGCGGGAGAAAAAAAGTGAGGGCTGCCTGCGCCGAGGACCGTCCGCCTCTCTTCTCTCCCATCACAAGTGCTAATCCAGACAGCGGAGGTGCAGACCGGCGCTCACACCTGCCTGCTCCTCTCCGTCTTGTTAGGGGGCCAGATGGGAGAGGAAGTGACTTCCTGCTGAACCTCCACCACAGGGCTCGCTCCCTCACGTTAATACCTTTACTGCTCGACTCCATTTGTTATACACACTCAAGACACACACTCAGGGGGAGCCCGGGGCTGTGAATGATGGCCATATGCAGAACTGTGCTCATCTGTAACCCCCTGTGGCTGGAACAAAGTACAGTAGGCTCCTTGAGCGTTGAAACCAAGGTTAACATTGGGAAGTGGTGCAGTGCAGCTTGATTCAGCAGCGCCGTGTAGAAGGACGCCCCGCCGGAGTGGCCGGCTCCATAAAGGTCACTGAAGTAGGTTCATAGGTTGCAAGCCCCCGCTTCAAATTGTACACGTGTGAGGGTGTGTGTTAAAAATCTGACAGGGAAGGAGAATGAGTAACTCGCTGCCACCGTGAGACGCCACGTGACCAACCCGGGGCCAACGGCAGCCGCCGGTCAGCGCACGGCGCCCCAGGTGCAGCAGTGTGTTAGTATGTGAAAGTGAGAGAAGGCAGAGCTGGAGAGTCATGCAGGCTCAGCACAACCGTATTCCCTTGATAAAGAGAGGGAAAGAGAGGGAAAAAAGAAATAAGAACGCCGATGGGTGGATCAAAGGAGAAAACGGAGGAGGGCTCGCTCTGAGGCAGGCTCGCCGGACCAACACCGGCTCAGTGTTGCATTTCAAACGGTGCAAACCAAGGGTACGGGGACTGTCCGACACACGACGAGTGGTCCGGGGTGTACTTCTATCTTTGTGAGGGCCAGGTACGTCTCACAGAGTGAGGACATTTCAGGAGAGAATGGAGATTTTGGCTGGGGCTTCCTCACTGACACAACTTCAAACGGCTGTCCGAGGGTTAATACTTGGTTTTCGGGGTTCAGGAGAGAAGTAGCTTTAGGTCACGGTTATGCATTTGGTTGTGATGGCGAAGGTTTGGGTCAGGGGCTACGCAGGGCATTGGGGAATACAGCACAATGAGAACACATTTTGAAAAACGCACTAAATCTTCACAGTCTAGAAAATCAAACTAGTAAGAATTTGGCTTTTTTTGTATAATTGATTAAATTGTTTATTAATTCTTGGGAACATCAACCAATCGGGTAACAGTGTAAGATCTAGTCCAAAAGACTAGAGGATGAAAAAAAATAAATAAACTACAGTAAACTATTATTTTATTTTACTATTATTTCATTAAAGCCCAAATGTACAGCATTCGCTTTAATCATATATACAAAACCTCCGGGAAATTCAGCAGATGTGCTCGTGCGCTTGCAAAGGTCATGTGTTTAAGGAATAAGCCGACTGTTAATTCAGTATTTGCATCGACGGGATGTGTCAGGAGCTGTCTGACGCAGCTTAGCAGGAGACGTCCATTGATTGATCACATCACACTCGCACCACTTGCTGGTAATAAATCAGAGCAGGGGTTGGACGAGGGGGAAAAAAGTCGAGGCAGTTTCTTCTTGGAAACCTCCTATAATTCAAATCAATTATGCGTATAAACAACCGTGTTTTATATTTCAAACCATTTTAAACCCTGTGTTAAACTTGTACTCATCAGTAAAAACCTATGAAATTTTTGCTTTTGGCTAATGCACACACACACACACACACACGTGAACAGTAAATAACCCGAGCCAGCAGAGACCATCCGGGCTCCTCGGCGTGTTTATCTGTTGGTTTATGTGTCAGTTGCAGGCGGGACCCCTGCTGAGACCAAAGATGTTGTAAACGAGGCACCGCCCATTATGTTTTGCAGCAGGTGTCATGGACTGCGTCCCTTTGAGAATACACATGGTTAAAAAACAACAACACACTAATGTCAGGACGCGGAGGCATGTGTGCGGCCTGCAAAACGAATAAAACACGGCAGTGAACATATGTGAACATGCTATGCACACATACAGCTCAGTACAGGCTGTCATCACACACACACACACACACACACACACACACACACACACACACAAACACACAGTGCGCCGCACAGATATGTAATCCGCACACACAGGCTGTACACAAGCAATATTTGTCTGATAAGAAAGGTCACTTTTGTCATTTGAAAGCACATAAAGCGCGACAGGCTTCACTTGTAAAGCTTCAGTGGAAAGGAAAAGGAGGGCAGCCGCTCCTCTGGACAGCCCACTCAGGCAGGCGTAATTACACAACAAATCACACTGCTCTTTTCCCTCCATGTCATTTGAAACAGTGGATTAAGTGCCAAAAAAAGGGCAGATTTTTGAAGCTCAGCCATCTGTGTTTTTGCACAACAGCAAATGTGTGTGTTTGTGTGTGTGTCTGGCTCCTTATCTCTTCTGAACCATCCACCTCTCACACTGCTCCCAGTTGGCTTTTTTATACTCTCCAAGCAGGAGAGGTCGGCTTAGGGCCCCGGAACTGGGTCATCTGGGTGTTGGTTAAAGCAAGGGGAAAAAATAAATAACAGGCTGGACACTGGCGGCAGAGCAGCCTGGATCACGTACAGGTAGGGGAGGAAGACAGAGAGCAATCGGGGAGAGAGGGAACGAGGGGAGTGACGATTTGAAAGGTCAGGACAGCAACAGCGCAGCCCCCGTTTCAGGGGGAGATATTTTTGGACAGAGCACCGGGGTCGCAGTGCCAGAGCGTCAGCCTCCGCTCTCGTCTGGTCGAAGGGGGCCGCGGCCGGGGCGGACCCCGCAGGGCCTCAAGGTCACACCCCTGCACCTCTTCTGCTGACAGACAGAGGGGATGGGAGGAGGACGGAGGGGTGGAGGGGTCACAAGGGCCTGAACACGAGTCGAAATGAAACGGACTCCCGTTCGTCTCGTGTGCACAGTGTACACACGTCCATGCGGGGGGGCGGCTCTCGGGTCAGGATGGAACAAGAAAGGGGCCGCTGGGTGCACACTCTCATTTCTGAGGCGAGTGGCGGGTCAGGGGTGTCACCTGTCCACAGGGGCCTCCGCTGTGAAAGGTGATATCACTCGGAGCTTCACTCAGATAGCTTTGGAGCTGCTCAAGTGACGGATATCAAGTGGACAGGAAGTTTTAAAACCCATTAGAGTCCGACGGCCCTTCAAGTCAATGTTTAGAATTAGTTCTGCTTGATTTTGCCGGGGGTTTTTGTCACAAGTCCGACCTCCACTTATTTAAAGAGTAATGCTTTTAAATCTACAAGTCCCGCCCATCAAAAAGCTTTCGCTTGATTATAGTGATGATTATTTGCAAACATTTGTTTTGTAATGGGCTACAATGAAACTACTGCATAATTAAGCAAAAAACAAAAATAATTATCTGAATAATCATCTTCCTTTTTTTGCAGTAATTGCCTTGTTGCTGTCTGTGCTGCATATTTTTCTTATCATTTTCAGTCATATAATCCGACAATATCTATGATTCTTCGTAAAATAATTTTCTCATTTTCTTAGGTTCTCTTAGCTGAATGGTTAAGACAAACACCACGTCACCAATCAGGGACCTTTTCACGTCCACCTTATCTTTTCTGTCTGTCTCTATGAGCTCCCCACTGAAAACAGAACTGCAAAATGCATTTTGTTTTTGTTAAATTTAGTAAGCAACCGCATTAAAATACAGGCCGACTGAACTTTTTCCTCTTTAATGCATTCCTCTTTTCTTTGTCTCTCGCTCTTGCTATATTTCCTTACCTCCGCATCAAGGCTGTCTGTGTGTTCAGAAGATAAATAGAACGCAATCCTCGACAAAAATTGCCAATTTGAAAACAGTCTACTGTGTAAAAACGAGGGCACCGGTGATTTTTAAGTCAAGAAAACAAACAACAAAAATACAAACACGTGTGTTTGTTTAAACATTTTATTGCTATGTAAAATTAAAAATATCATACTTTTGATGAAAAAAAGTACTACTTTTAAACAACACAAATAAAATCAGGCAAAATAAAAAAAATATTTGGCATTGTGTGTGTGTGTGTGTGTGTGTGTGTGTGTGTGTGAGAAATTCAGATTTAGCACGGCAGTGCTGCTTCACTTATTAGTCAAAATTCATGCCATAAAATGTTCACTGTATCATTGCAGTCGGTCGACAAACAACCATAATTAAAACTTCAGTCAGTGAATTATCTGATGGTTGAACAGACCGAGTAAACTGCTAAACACCGCTTCTCTCCCTACCAACATTTAAAACTGTATTTAACTGAGGTCCTACAGTAGTGTCATGACATATTAACCTAGAATAAAACCCAACATGAAGGAGATGTGCTTATTATTGGCACATCCATGAATTCCCTGGCAGCTTCTCGTCCCAGGAAAATCGCCGCTGTTACAATTCAGTACATTTGGGCGGATGACCCGAGCCATTCAACGTGCTGCGGGGTCTCTACGTGATGCAACACATCGACATTATTATCCTTAACACATCCATACCGGACACGACAAATCTACGAGCTGAGGCTTTGCCTTCTACGAGCAGCCGACACAAAAGACACAATGATTAATGACAACACAGAACTTCAAGTATGTTCCGAAAAAACGCAGCTCCCCTGTTTCACCACTACACCTGGGCGAGGGACTAAAATATATTGCATGCAAACACTACCATAATATACACCCACTCTCTCTTCCTGTGACAAACTGCAAAGTGCATAAACCATACGAGGAGCTGGACGCTGTCCGAGACCTCAGTCTGGCTCCTGATGCTGTGGCCTCAAAGTCGGCTCGTTCTCTATGAGGCAAAGAGGCTTGGCTTTACTACATTGACATTCTAGACATTGTGTTGCTCAACAAAAGTGCTGCACTAACTATCACACAGGTAAAACATGAAGCATCATCATTCAAAAGTTACAACATTTTGAATCATCTGGCTCCACCTCTCTATTCGTTACTCTGAACTGCAAGAAAAATAAAAATTAAATTAAGTGACTGTTAAAACATTTATAAACATAAAGCCTCTGGTATAAGTTAATAAATAAATAAAATTCTTAACACAGAAATAAAACGAGTGATTTTAGCCAGCAAAAATAAGCTTCTTTTTTTTTCTTGGCTTTTTTTCTCAATCCACTTTCTCAAATGAGTGATAGCTTTGTTGATCTCATTCCATATCCGCATTAACATTCACTGCATTCATGGAATATCTTACAAAATAAATAAGTACATAAATAAATAATCCTTGCATTGTTTAGTGTTGTTATTCGTTCATTTTACAGTACCATGACCTGTAACTAACTGTACAGTGAGTAGGTATAATACAGCAATTACAATGAGAAAAGAGGGACACACCCAATGTCTGGTGTTAAACTGGGGCTAAAAGGAGGTTTGGAGGGTTGGAGGGTACCGGTGGTCTGCTGGTCTGAGCGGGGCCGGGCTAAACTAAAGTGAACAAGGCCCTTTAGCAATCCCAAATCATTTGGCCGCTCTTTGTTGATCTTCCACAAGGGGATTTGGCCGAGGGGTGAGGCTCCACCCGGTGTCCAGAGCTGCCCGAAATCCAGCTCCATACCAGGACTGCTGAGATCTGAGTTTGGCTGGGTGGGAGTCAGGGGAAGGGAGGTCGAGGTCAAAAAGGCGAGGGTGTCAGAAGCCAGGGTTGCCACGGTGACCTCAGAAGTGGCCCATCCTGGCGGCGAAAAGGCTGTGAGAGTGCGGCATGGCCGAGGAGAGGCGGCCAAAGCTGGACGACGGCCACTTCATGATGAACTGGGAGGTCACTGGCAGCAGATACCTGGACAGACACGAGCGAGGGACGGAGGGATCAGGGAGGAGGATGAACATAATGAGAGGATTAGATATGCAAAGGTCAAAATTTAGAGGTCAGGACGCATCAGTCCTACGGACTGAGACCAAATATTCCTCATATGTTTACACACATGGAGGGCATTTATGGAGATCATTTGCACATTTCAACTTTAATAATGACCTGACGATTTCAATGTATCGTGATATAACCTTCCCGATGAAAACGAAAAACGAAAGGGGGAAAAAAAAAAAAATTGTAAGCTCATGCGTGAGATCCATATGATCTTGGGTATTTGGTGCAGAGCTGCATCTAACAGTCGTTTGCATTAATAATTCATCTCCCAGTTATTTTAAGATTTATTAATGAATGTCTATAAAATGTCAGAGAATAGTGAAGAAAGCCTGATATACAGCATTTCCCCACAGACCAGGGTGAAAGCTTCAGATGTCTTGCTTTGTTTGACCAACAAATGATGTATGACAAAGCCCTTGGATTTGAAAAGCTATAAACAGCAATTTTTTCCCAATTTAATGATTAGATATATGCAATGTACCAAATCTAAAATGCCATATACATAGTTATCAGCTACAGTCTTGTCTGATTAGGTCATAAGCAGTATGTATGTATCTGTTCTTGGAGTAATACATTATTGGCCTCATACTGTCAGAAGCAGATTTCTTCCATTTCTTTCAGGACAACTGAATTTTTCAGCTTTGACCCTTACATTTTTGGTATCATGAACAGAAAATCCTCACCCATCATTCCGAGGCATAGACGTCAGAACCTTTCTAAGACTTTTCTATGACACCTTCCACCGAGACAGAGCAGTGAGGCAGCTCCTGCTAACAGCGTTCCAGTACCTGAGAATGAGACCAGCGTCAGGTTGAGATTGAGCCCTGATCCCACCTTCCACGGCTACTGGAAATGAGTCAGATATGGTTGTCAGAGCAATGTCAGATGAGATGATCAAATCCTGGAGAAGGGGTTAACTGAAGGTTATGCAGACGTTGGGGTTACGGTTCGGAAGACAATGAGACGGGGGCAGTTGGAATTCTTCCACACTGGTCAGTTGGAAGAATAACTTACATTTATGGGTTCCTGCATTACACGTGCCATATAGTGATATTATACATGTGACCTTAATGCCACGTCCGCAGCGAGGATCTTTGGCTAATAAAAACTACATCTAATACTCGTTTAGTTAAACAAGAGCAGTGGTCAAAAGAGATGCTCCCTGTGGAAGCGCTTAAGAATTGACAATCGAATCAAAAGGGAGTCACTGGGGCAGAGGATTACAGAGCAGAGAAATAATGTCTTCTTTAAAGCTGGTGCAGAGATGGAACACTTTTTACTCTGACAGCTCTCTTCCTTTTTTTCCCTGTGAAATAGCTCTTGGACAAATTAGCTGAGCAGCTTCTTCTACAGTCGACCAGAAGAGGGGTGGGGAGAAGAAAAAAAAGAGCGTGTCGCTGAGGGCGTCCTCTTCAACACAATCCCAGACCCGAGAGAGACGCGGAAGATTCAAATTAAATTCATTTAGTCCGACGAGAGTGTCCTTGAAACGGCTTCAAGTGGGCCATAGGTATCCCTCCAGCACATCTTCATCTGTGACTGGACTTGGGGAACGAGGGCCCAGTCCTGCACTTCTTCCTAAACTGCTCCGTTCAAACCCCAGAGAGGCGGACATGGTGTGCTTTTGCTTTCAGCTGTCTCAGCTAGCTCAAGAGACATTTACTGATTTCATACCATGATTTTGTGTCGTCCTCCGCTTCATTTCTTACGTTTACCAGGTTCACCGTAAACCCGTTGGGATCCTGTTAATGGATTCGTGGCCTTTCTCCGTTCTCCGCCTCCATTTCCATAAGGTATTTTCACTGAGAACCTTGAGCCCAGGCATGGAAATACAGTAGCAGTCAAGAAAGAAAAACATAGAAAAAAATCAAATATTGAACATTCATCGGGGGCCCGAGTGTGTGTTCGTCAGAGCTCCTCTGCTATTCACTTTGAGAATATTCTGCTGTAGATAGATAGAACCGCTGCAGTGGTATTGGCCAGGGGTGGGGTGTGGGGGCATCTCGTGACCGTGCGGCCGCAGTCTCTGCAGGCAATATTTAATTGGCCCCTCATTCCGCATCTTCCATGTTCGTCCTCTTTTTGATCGTAGGGAACGTCTTGGCAACAAGGTGAATGCTTGAAAGCCAGGGGGAGGCTCGTTCCCACACTTTGTGCTCTGCTCGAATCCATCAATTGACAGGGAGACGGAACGATACTCTCCCGCTCCGTTCTGCACATGCAGCGCTACAATCAACCTACTGACAGGCCTTCCACGCCACTCCTCAAGTCCCCCACCGGGATGCAACTGCCACAGCGAATGAAGAAAAAATGAAATGCCACGAGTGAGGATGGAGGGGAAGACTGCCACGATAGCTGACGCAATCACAAGCCAAGAGGTACAAGGAGGCTTGGAGGTTATCCGCAGCCCACGTTCAGCTCAACACCCCAATTAACCCTCATTACTGCCACACTTTTCCGACAGATGAAAGTTAATAAAACCTGAAACTTTTGTCATCATGGGGAAATTGTCTTTGGGTAGTGACAGTAATTCCAGGCTTAACAAGAAAGTCATTAGCAGAGCTATTTGGCTTCTTCCTCTCATCTGCCCACACAGACTGAAGGACTTTGCCAAGACCCATGGGGCTGTTGACACACCTGATCAGGCCACTCTGCACAGGAAGGATGCTTGAACAAGTGCGGGCAGGTGTGGTCAACAATGGAGACCCCAAAGACCTCCGCTAAGAGATCCACTTTGATGTGTTCGAAAGGCTGCCAAGAGCTGTGCGAGTGTGTGCCTGTGTGTGTGTGTAGATGTTGAATTCGAAGGAGCCACATTCGCCTGCGTTCAGGATTCATTATTTCAGTGTGAGAAATAGTAGTACGGCCGAGGGGATGTACCAAAACCTGCCTTTCCTCAAAACATTTTTTGCGCATGACTGTGCGTTGAATTGCAAAAACTGAATAGAAACTCAACCTCAATCTCCTCGACATTTTCTGCTAAATATCTGTCCATGATAGCCTTTTAGAAATGTTTCGTAGTTAAGTGTATGAGTGTCGGTCGTGGTTGTAGGTTAAGTCCTTACCCGCTGTTTCTCTGGTGTTATTGTCTGACATTCATTTAGCTCAGTCAAGTCTAGCTCAGTTTTATATTTGAAATGAAAAGGATAGGGACACATTTTCACAAAAATGTCATCACAAAGTTCAGCGGAAGCTCATGATTTATGTTGCAGACAAAGGTGGATTTTTTTTCCTTTTAATACAAAATTCTCCCTTAACTTTTCCCTAGACAATAGGGAGATCTTTTTCTGTTCTCTTTTTAGTTGCAAAGACATTGGATATTGTCGCCCATCTCTTACACCCATCGGTCAGGAAAAGATCTCTTCACAGCCAGTGTGGACGACTAGAAAACTGTTTCAAACTTTAAAAATGCGACTGGTCCTTTAAATTGAAATGCCAGTTAGTTGGAGGGTGAGCTGGGTTTGAGTCACTGAGGAGAGAAGGATGATCGTTGTGTGAGAGTCACGTGATGTGCATGCACACACACACACACACACACACACTCTCATAAGCACACAGTTGACTCTCTTATATAAAGTTTATGCATCAATGAGAAAATAATCCTAATTGCTTCTGAGCTATCTGAAGTGGCGGCGGGTTGCGACTCTTCCCTGCATGCCTGATGGGAGAGATGTGATCGGCTTATGTGTCGTGGAACGGCACACAACACGATGCAAGCTGAGCCATTCTCTGTCTTCTCGTGACAAGAAGAGAGCAGTTGTTTAGGTTGATCATGGCACTGACGCGGTGCAAGTGAGGCGCTCGGTTCCAAACGAGGACTTTTATTTTTTTCTCTTGATAAAAGGATTGGGTGAGAGGCATAGATTAGGATGTGGCAGCAGGGTGACTGGCTGGTGATGTACAGCAGGCTGGCCGAATGGTTGCGGTGTCAACAAACAAGTGCTCCAAACAGTCTTAATATGGTCCCTTCTCCTATCTCCTTCCTTTCAAATACCTCATCGACAGATTTGGTCTACAGATGATCCGAATAATTTGAAACCTATTCCATTCTCATGCTGAATAACTCGAACCCAATATCACTTGTTTGAATGTTAGTGAGGGAAAGGAGAGGAGGTCATGCTATAGACTGTTGGTTGTGCAGCCAGAGCAACTGTCACTGGGCAGGTGGGACCAGGCCTTTTATCATAAGTGTGAGGTGGAGGGAGCAGCTGGAAGCAGTGAATAGGGGAAGGTGCTGGAAGATGAGGGGGCGGGTTTAGCAGAACTAAACCAAGCAGAGACCTGCGCCAAGGGGCGAAGAGACGGAGGAGGAGGAGGAAGAAGAAGCGGCAGCGACAGCGGCAGGGGTGGAGCCATGGGTAGAGGCCGGTCCAGCAGCGAATGGCAAGCTTTTTTACACAGACATATATAGACAGAAGAAATAAGGAGAGACAGACCAGTGCATGCATAAAAGGACACGGCATGGCAAAAATGTGGATACACCAGTGTATATCATTCTCTGTGTCGCTTAAGTTATCGAATCCAATCACATTTACATCTTCACATCTTTATGCATGAATCCATCCTCGGACAAAAATTGACTGACGGTAACATGATCCAGAGCAACAATGTCAGATTAGTCAAAATGTAAGTAGCTCTACGACGGTACTCTAACTCTACAGGGTTTCTTTTTTTTTTTTCTTTTCTACACAGCTGAGGTTTTCATGCTGTAGGTGTAAAGTGATAGCCTGTTAAAATATGCGCAAGAGTTATGAATCATGTAAAGCGAGGCCCCAGGAAAAAAGGAGCTCTCTCTCTCTCTCTCTCTCTCGCGCGCGTAAGGTCATTTGCTGCACAGGCTCATCTGGGCTCTAATTGAATTAAGCAGGCCTCGGGGGGCCCCGGGCTAACCTGAACACTAATCTGTGGGCCATTATTTCCTGTTAACGCTACACTCCCTCTCTCCCTCTCCTCATCCTCCTCCTCCTCCCGCTCTGTCTGCCTGCCCAAAGCCTTTGTGCTTAAAAAAGTTCATTCTCTCCGAAACGGCCCACAGGGCTGAAACCTTAAAAATAGAGAGGCTGCTTCTTTTTGTTTGTTTGTTTTTTATTGCGGTGCTTTTCTAAAGGCAGCTTCAAGGCAACGTTTGTCGCGAGGCATCTCTGACGCTGTTACTTGAAGAAACTAAGCTTCGATTAGGTTCAGTCTGGACCTGAACATCACTCAGAAGTGGACACCCAGAATACTGTGAATATTTCTGTATTCCAACATTTCCGGTTCAGAAATGTTTCAGAAGTGTTTTGTTACTTTTTTTGTCCATTCATATGTTACACTACTTCAATCTGTAAAGTAGGACAACAAACTGATCTACTTGGGGATCGGAGGACTTCCACTGCTCTCCCTCTCTTTTCTTTAACCACAGTTTAAGTTTGCTTTTCATGCATTAAGATCAATTCTCTGTGCAGAACAAGAGCTCAACATCTTGCACAAGAACGCTGACTCAGTCTTGGTTTTTTTTAACCTCTGACCTCACCAGACTCTTGTATCCAATCATATCCTTGAATCTTATCCGGCCACCGTACTGTTGCAGGAGGAATGCTACGAGACTCTTTCCAAAATAAGGGACGATGTCAAAGGGTCGGGCGCCCCTCTCACCTGGTGTCATCCCATTCGGGGCTGAGTCCGGTCAAAGAGCCGCGGGACTCGGAGACAAACTTGTAGACCACCAGAAGGCAGTCTCGGCACAGCTGGACCAGCCGGCGGCAGCACTGCAGCTCCTGCGGCGACACCACCTCGCTGCTCTTACTGAAGATGCTCTCCCACGATGAACTGGAGAGCAGGGAGAAGGCACAAAGAGTCAAATCAAGTTCACAGCTATGTATCATGTACGCCCACAAAGTTGCGCACAGTCTAATGTGTTGGCCTTTCGCTGTAGATGTGTAGTACTGTACATCGGCACGCACACTCTCCCACACACAGACATACAGGAAGGAAGGATGAAACAAATCCGTACAGTTAACCCCCTTTACAGCCCCGGACATACCCCTGACTGTGAGGGAGCTTCAACAACTGAGACACACAACCCTGTGGGGTACGTTTGATGTCTACCCCCTTTCACTCCTTTGGAGATGGTGGTGGGGGGGTGTTTCCTCTGAAAGGGTTCAGAACTGTGGGTGTGTGTGTGCGTTTCCATTCTCTTTCCTCTAAGTCGTTTTCAAAGCCTGTTGAGTTCATCGCCCACAATAGCTGCTCGGCTGTTTGATTGTTGTTAAGTCCCTTAGATAAAATATCAAACAACAGACGGAGAGGAGCGGGGGGTCAGCCGCACTCAGATTTGGAGTGCGCTTTTCCGAGGTGCACCGACTCGCTGTCTCGCTGCGTGACATCGGGGGCCCCCTGTTGGGTTCATCCATGCTGGGGCCGTGGCCCTGCCGCGGGGAGGGGCCGAACGATCGGCGAGCTGGATCATCCAGGGCAGGCTGTGATCAGACAAAAGCTGCGTGGGGTGCATCATATTGGGGTTAGCTGAGGCTAGGCTAATCCCCCCGGGCCTTTACCCCTCCACCCACTCTTTTCAATCCCTCTCCTCTCCACTTTTTCCTCAGTCACAGAGTCCCTCTCCTTCCCCTCCATCGCTATCACTGGCTCAGTCCCCTCCTCGCCCTCCCTCAGTTACGACTGCCAAGAAAGAAGGGAGGAGGAGAATGGAGAGCCTTGCATGGCCAGCGACTTCAGTTACACAATCTGAGCCCTCTGTGTCGAGGGGAAACACGGCCGGCGAGCAAATGAACTGTAAAGAATATGGAGAGGAGGAGACGCGAGAAGGTCAGACCTTTATCACAGACGATAAAGCCGCCAGCACAACAGCTGTCTGCGTGTCGGGGCTTTATATATATATATATATATATATATATATATATATATATATATATATATATATATATATATATATATATATATATATATATATATATATATATGTGTGTGTGTGTGTGTGTGTGTGTGTGTGGGTGCGTTTGGCATGTCTTTGAGGAAATAAATGGGCGTAAACCATCTTGATGCATCTAACGCCTGCGTGTCTGTCTTTAAATGGAAAAAAAAACTATACTTCACGTGGAAACAGTCCAGTTGTGTTTGGGGGGTCTCTCTCTCTAGGGACATGAGCTGTGACTGCAGTGAGTCATCTTGAAGGAAGCTGCTTTCTGTCGCATCAAAAAAAAGCAAGGGAAAAAAATGACGAAATAAAGGAAACGCATGAAAACGTCAAAGTTTTAGATAACAAACCAAAGTGAAGGAACTCAGAGGCCGCCTTTCACCTCCTTCCTGCTTCCCTACAACCTCTCTCTTTTTCTCGCCCTCACCTTTGAAGAAGCCCTGATTAACAGCCCAGATTTGTGACCTTAATTTGCACCCTGTCTCCACAGAGCATCCATGTTGCTTTCATCCCCGAGAGCTTTCAGGAAAGTGCAGCGAGGTCTGGTTGGTCTGTCACTCACTCTGTCATTCAGCTGCCGTTGCTGCCTTAGTCATACTGAATAAGAAATGTGAAAATGGCCCCATGAATGGCTGTCACTGAAACTGATACACAGATCGGGCTCGAGGACACGGGGAGATAGTGTGGCGTGTGCACTTCCAGTTATGGAGATTGAAGTGTGGCACTATGAAACGAATAGAGCGGTGATTGCAATGAAGTGCGATCACTTGTTTTGATTCTGAAGTATTGAGTTCCGAAAACTGTAGTTGATTCAGGGGTGTTCATTGTGACACACACAGGGATTTTTTTAAATGTGTTTGGTCTTGGTTTGTTGGTCTTAAGTTGTTAAATTATAGTAAAAGTCTAACTTGAACTTTGAGTCTAATAATTGTTTGCTTGTGCCTAGTTCACGCTACATGATTTTAAGCCAGATATTTTACTCGCTGATAACATTTTTGGAACCCACAAAAAGCCTCAGATCAGAGTCAGATCGGCAGTCGCTGTGTGGACTCTTCAGACGTGTGTGTGTGCGTGTGTGCGTGCGTGTGTGTGTGTGTCCCTGTCGCCAGTCAGTCGTGTAGGATGAACTCATTACGAGTGCAAAACTCCCGATCTGACAAGACAGCAAGTTGTTGCAGTGTAACTGCACAGCGATCTGACAACTTTGAAAGTCGTCTAGTCAGAACTTGGCAGATCATTGGTCTTTTTGTGCTTATTGTAAGTTTTTGCAAATGTTCTGAATCCGAGGGTTCCTTGTAAATAGAGGTTTCGTGACAGCAGAAATTTCGTAACATCCTCTGAAATATTCCTTATAACATGAAACGTTCACACACTATAGGCATGTAGGTATGTGGGGATGAGGGATAAAGGGGGGCTAGCTACACATCCCCTACCCAGTGTTGGAGAAGCAGTTCCACAGGCCCTGCCCGTGACTCCAGAGCAGCCGGTTGAAGACGCGGTTAAAGAGCCGGTAGAGGTGGAGGCTCTCTACATCGGGCTCCCTCCAGATTCGCTGCAGCGCCGAACGCACATTGGTACGAACAATGTCCAACACCTGAGTGACAGAGATAATAAAAAGGAGATTGGGGGGGGGGGGGGGGGGGGGGGGGGCAGAGAGACAGAGGTTCAAATCGAGCGTGTGATGATGAGGGAAATTAATGCTGCAAGACGGTGAGAGGTGACAGCATTTCTAATTGATATGCGGGAGATGGCATTTGTTCCAACTGTAATTTTTTTTTCCTGTTTTTTAATTTTTATCTTCCTTTCAAATTAGCAATGATAGAGGATGATGGATTCTCTCACTAAGTGAGGGCAAGCTTGCATTCATTGACACACACACACACACATACACACCACACACACACACAACCTGCAAACTACTTTAATCAGGCCATACACACGTGTGTGTGTGTGTGTGTGTGTGTGTGTGTGTGTGTGTGTGTGTGTGTGTGTGTGTGTGTGTGTGTTTGTATGTGTGAGAGAGAGAGAGAGAGAGAGAGAGAGAGAGAGAGAGAGAGAGAGAGAGAGAGAGAGAGAGAGAGAGAGAGAGAGAGAGAGAGAGAGAGAGAGAGAGAGAGAGAGAGAGAGAGAGAGAGAGAGAGTTTGGTAGAGGCAGGACAGAAAGCACTGGGGCAGGCGGTGGGAAGGATTGGAGAGGACTAATTGCTGCACCAACGTCAGTCTTGGAGAGAAGGTGTCAGAAGTTCCTGGGCACTCTGAGAACACCTGTGCCATCCTTCCATATTCCTCTCTTCGTTTTTCCTGTCCCTCCCCACTTCACTGCCTCCTCTTCCGCCCTCTTTCTTTCTCTTTTCACCCCGCTCAGAGTGCAGCGCTGTGGCTCTTTTGACTTTGATTCCTCTCTCCTCATTACTGACGTGCCCGTCTCTGTGTGTGTGTGTGTGTGTGTGTGTGTGTGTGTGTGTGTGTGTGTGTGTGTGTGTGTGTGTGTGTGTGTGTGTGTGTGTGTGTGTGTGTGTGTGTGTGTGTGTGTGTGTGTGTGTGTGTGTGTGTGTGTGTGTTTTGCGATGCGCAGAGGCAAGATTTCCCTACAGCAATATGAGGCAAGCGAGACACGCTTACACACTCAAACTGATAGATGAGCAAACACACACACAGATATGTTTTGGTATGGTAATCAGATGGCAGAGCGGTGGGCGCTACATTCCTGACCCCTGCCTGCTCCTCATTAGGCTGCTCCACTCCAAATAAAACATCAGCTCGCAAGCACCACAGCCCACAACACAGCCGCGCACAGTTGTGCAGAAAGCCGTGGCTGAGACATCACATCATTACTGACACACCTACTGGATGCCATTCCACTTCTCGTCCCCTCTTCTGTTTTGTTTACATCCTCTTTGGTCTCTCTACATCTCACTGTCTGGCGGGGTAATGATCTCCGCGCATGTCCTTTTTTCCACCCCTCTCATAATTGATTTTTGGGGAATACTTTTGGATTTTTAAAAGTTGAATCATTCAAAGTAGTAGACAGGGGGAGACTGGTGACATTTTGTCCTATTGATCGTATCCTGCTGGTTTGGATTGTGTGGCAGCAAGGACAGAAGAAGGCAATTTAAACAGTGATCAAATGCTAAATGTTGCCCATTTTTAAGACTTACAGAGTTAATATATCCAAAAATTAAGCATTGTATCTGACAACACTGATTGAGAACGTCACCTATCACTAGTGATTTACTTCTGTGATAATAATTCGATTGAGCTCAGGTTTAGTCTTTGATACATGCTCACGCTCTCAAGAGTTTTTTTCCCTCTTTCTCAGGCACACAGAAATATCTCTGGTCATTTTGCTGTACGTGCCCCACCCATCCTTCCTGAGGACAAAATATTGCTGATGAATTTAAAGGGAGCTGTGATCCCAGTGTACAGGCCTGCTCATTGTACGGCAATTTCACACAGAGACACGAGGCTATTTCTTTTCTATCGGCACAGTTTACGTGTTACCCTCCGTAGTACAAGGCCATGTTTCCACCAGCCCTTTCCCTACAGCTATCTCACAAACCCAGAAACTAAAACAACTTTCAATCTCAAAAATCCTCTCTGTTTTAGCTTCTTTGTTCTGAACGGTCTCTTGTTATGTTTTGAGGTTTCTGATCTTCACCACTTGGAAACAGTTGCTTTTTGTCAAAATTCTTGCAAATATCAAACAGCCTTAAAATAACATTGTGGCACTGAATTGAAACTTTGCATTTGTATTCTTCCAAACATTAGGGAGCTATCAAGGATGTGTGTTGGCAGCCATCCTCCAATTCCCTTTAGTGGAACAAGACAAATTTAATCATATATCTTGAGATCTGATTCGTGGACACAAATAAAAAATAATCTCACCTTCCGTTGTTTGGTTGAGTCCAGCTTAACTAGCCAATAGGAAGCCACCTTTGGCTTATGGTATTTCCAGTTGTCGAGGATCTGAGTAAGAAAAAGTCAGGGTGAAAAAATAAAAAAATCTATCTTTTAAACATGTAGAAGAACATCTTTAATAAGTAGAATGACAATCAGAAAATTGAGCAATTAGTAGTTAAAAAAACAGGGTTACTTCACTATTCTTCTATTCTATTCTTCAGTAATGTATCACTGTATATAATAATGTGAAAAAATGAAATGCGAAGATCAGACTAGACAGACAGCTATAAGAGTAGATGAAATCTTCCTAACTTGAGCACAGGCCTTGGTGAAATGTTTCATACCCTGTAACATCATGATACTCATTCGCAACTTGTCATTGGCACACCACAGCGCAGGTAAGTACTTTCTCTTTGTACTTCAAAACTACAAGAATGTGTCAAAAATAACGTTAGGACATTTGGACAAAGTCTCAAGCTCATTCCCACAGTCACACATTCCTCCTGAAAGACTTTCTTTCACACCTATCTGCTCATGCACTGGATCTCTGTCTCTCACACAGACGGTCGGTCTCGTCTGTGGAAAAGTTCCATGTTCAAACACGACGCGACTTTTCTTTGACGGACAGAGCTGCAATGCTTCTGTGATATTTGGCATGTTGTACGCGATGGAGGTTGTTTACTTCAGCACATCACCAGGATGCTTGTCACTCTTCTAGTGTGCAGGGATGGTAGTTTGCCGTTTTAGCATCAGACCAATTTCCAGCCAGTTTTGCAGAAATATCATAGATTATATCTCGCAAATGTCAGCCTTCAGACTCAGCCCTCCTGCACGACGATCACGGCAGGTGGGCATCAATTTCAATTTTCTAATGGATGGTTTGGATGCTCTATTTTTACTTACAAAACATGTTGTTTTTTTTCTTTTAACATTTTAAAATTGTCAACAAGCTCTGAGTAGGTGGGCTGCCAAAGTGACATTCATGAGGTCATTTTCAAGCATGAAATCAACAAATAAAATTGGCCAAACATTTACATTTTGTCTGAACTGAACGTCTGTCGGAGTTGGTGAACTGCAGCACAACTGATACATGATCTTTCGTTTCCTCAGAGAAACCCTGTGTGTTGTGGGTGTGTGGAAAAATCCTTGGGGCATGTGTTGTTATGCTCCAAAGCTGTGCTGGATATTCTCATGCACCTGCTCCTGGTGCCAACACCACTGTGTACGTACAGGCAATGTTACTGTTGCTCTGTTGACTTAGTCTACATCTCCCCACTGGTGTAAACCTCTCACGTAGCATGCTCGATCTCCTGCAAACAATGCTCCCAATGGGAAGCTCCAGTGTAAACTTCATGTGTACTCACAACCGTGCACACACACACACACACACACAACCACGCACGCGCACACACACACACACACACACACACACACACACACACGCACAACCACGCACACATACGCACACGCAATCACACACACACACACGCACAACCACGCACACATACGCACACGCAATCACACACACACACACACACACACACACACACACACACACACACACACACACACACACACACACACACACACACACAGCCCACCAGGATTCAGAGATGCAGAGCTAAGGTATAAATTAAAGACTTTTGTTCACTTTCCAGAAAGTTGTTAATTATAGTTCAAGCTCCGAAGGGGCAAGAACCTATTGTTTTTGTGAACGTGGATTATCATTGTCATCATTATTATTATTATAATGATTTCTGGTAAAATTGCAGTGAGCTAGAAACATGAAAACTGGCCTAATGGCTGAAGATGATCTTCCTTAGAAATATGAAATGAAGGCTAATGAATGTTATCTAGGTCATAATTGGTTAAGGCTTGTTAAAAGCTTGTTGATATCATAGTTAAATCTTAGTTTTCAAGAAATTGAACATCAAACTTCACAAGGGGTGGGGCCTTAGCACGAAACTGGCCATAACTCATTAACCATTGGTCAAATCATAAAAAAACCTTGATAGATTTCGTCAGGCTGTGTTTGGGAATAGGCCAACCAAAGCCTGACCCTCACAGCCAGAAAGTTCTTGGTTCAAATCCTGTTTAAACCAATCAACCAACCAGGACCTTTCTGTGTCTTCCTCCCACAGTCCAAAGACATGCAGATTATGGTCAGGTTAATTGGAGACTCTAAATTGACCATAAGTGTGAATGTGCAGGTTGTTTTTGGACCAAGAACGCATTTTTGAGCACCCAAAATTATGTACAAATCATTTTATCCATTTTAAAAGCTTATTTTTTATTTGTAGATCACAAAAAGACAAACATTTGTGACCATATTGAGTGTAATTTCTCTCCACAGAGCACAACTTGTTTGTGCTTGCAGCATTCATTTTGGCTGAGTGAGCTGCTTGAACCTGGCGTTGGCGATGTGCAGCGATATTTTCTAGATTTTACTTGTTTGGCTTCCTCTGTTGGTAAGAACCTCATGAATCTTGTCTGGTGAGGTGCGAGCTCATTTGTCACATTTGTCTCATATTTACACAAATTACCCTCAATTAAAGCACAAAAAAAACCACGCTCAATACATTTCACCTTTCAATGCTTCCAACTGCAACCAAAAAGCAGGTTTGAGTGAAAGACAATGGAGGCAATTACTCTGATACAAGCGCATCATTAGCCCAATTAGACCTCAACTTTAAATCACAGAAAGAAAAAAAAAAAAAATAACGTGAGCACTCCTTGTCCCCTGAGGCAAAGTGAACAATACAGGTGCAGCCGTTTGTCTGCATGTTCATGGTGCTCTCATTAGGGTTTGTTAACAGTACAGATGTGGTGGTAATTGTCTCTCATAACCCTCGACATACAGATGTCACACACACACACTTTCTTGTTAGTGTTCTTGTTATGAAATTGCATGGGGATGCATTAATTACTTGGTTGACTCACCCTACCTTAGCCTTGATCACAACCACTACATATTCATTTTATCAAGCTGTATTTATTAATTATTAGGAGTGTTATACCAATCTTGAATGGATGTAAGATGGTGCCCACACTGGTGCATTATGCTGCTACTGATGAGCTGCTTTCAGACATGCACTCACTGAAGTTCGAACATTTTCCCGAGCTTCTCCCAAGGGGCTCTATGCGAGAACACGAATGTCCGCAAATGTTGCTCCTCGGAATTTTTTCGTGCCCGCCCCCTTAGTAAAATGTCCAAGTGAGTCCATGTGAGAATACAGCAGGAAAATGTCCAGAGGGTTCACAGCGAGCGAGTGGGCGTTTGATGATGTCCGTAAAGAAAAACTCTGCTTTTCACAGCGGAATCATCGTAATGTCCTGCCTCCTGCATGATCTACCCAGACGCCACGGAATGTGCCGCAGATTTTCCTGCTGTTGTGAACGCGTCTGACTCGGAAAATCTCCTGCTGCGTTCGTCATATGTAAACAACAAATTCCGGAGAAAGTCCGGAGTCTGTCTGTCTGTAGTTCAGAGTCAAAGCCCTTAAGGGCCCCCAGCCGTGCCTTTTCTCTGTTTGGGCTCTTTCAAGTTGAGAAACAGAGCGAGAGAGAGTTACTGTCTACCTTGCACTTTGGTCCGAATGTAACATGGAAATAAAGCCACTACAGTTTACTGTACTTC
This sequence comes from Scophthalmus maximus, assembly GCF_022379125.1. Taxonomy (NCBI): domain Eukaryota; kingdom Metazoa; phylum Chordata; class Actinopteri; order Pleuronectiformes; family Scophthalmidae; genus Scophthalmus; species Scophthalmus maximus. The sequence continues at coordinate 10,988,261 of NC_061527.1, read as the reverse complement.
ACATCTAGCCTACTAAAAACTAATTTTGGCCATTGAGTATCTTTGTAGTTAGCTTTGCGAAGACAAACCTGTGTGGCTGCTGTGCTTTCAGCACTGTGAGACCAGTGGTGCTGAACAGACAGCTGGTTCTGAGGACAGCTCTGGCTGCAGCAGAGGTCAGAGTCAGTGTAGACGGGACAGTTGGATGCTTCCATAGTAAGTTTGTGCTTCTGGTGTGAATTCAAGGTGAGGGTTTTATCTTTTCAGCTTTTCCAAATGTATTTTTTATAAATTTTCCAAAAACTAGATGTTCCATCTAAGCGAGCCATGCAATATTAGATATCGATTCCCACTTTGAGCAATCATATTTTTCTGCCAACAATGGCTTATCCCTAGAGGTAATATGGAGATGTCCATTATTTCAACAGACATTCTGTTAAAAATGGCCATTATTGGATTCTTGGGCAGCCTGCGGCCAACGGCACAGTACATTCATAATTAACATCATTCAATTCCATAAGCTCGGGTATACTACCATTACACATATGAGACAATTCTTCTATTGTTTGTACACTAATATTTTAGAAAAAAAAAACTAATTTAATTATAGTTAAAGCCTTTATCAACAACACAAACATACGGGTGCAAACGCACGTACACAGACCAAAATGCAAGGACACAGAGATCTGACCAGAAAGAGAGGAGGCCCACATTAAACTAAAGGAGCAGTGGGGAGTAACTGACTGACGGGTTGTCACTGGGGTCATTTGAAAGACAATGGG
>NC_061527.1:10870000-10982500 GCF_022379125.1 Scophthalmus maximus | reverse complement strand
TCTACTAATAAGAGCAAAGTGAAAATACTTGTGTCCCCTAAGTGCAACTATAATCTAAATCTGTGGTTCCAGCTTGATTTTAAAATATGATTATTAGGGGGTTTTTTTGCAAGCGGCTGCTTTTTGTACACATGAAAGACATTAGCAATTTTTTAGTTTGACGTTTATTAAGTCGGCGGTCTATTTCACATCCTAGAAGGGAACACACTGATGGCATTATTAAAACATTTATACATCTGTTATTCAATGGTTTGCTTGGGCAGTGCTGTCAGGCCAACCAAATTAATGGACAGGAAGTGATCAGAGGGCTTACGCAGTCACCGCCGGCTAGCCATGTGGGTGAGTGATAGAGAGGGATGGAGACGGAGAGAGATTAAATACAAGAACAGAGAATAAAGGGGAAGATGGGAACATGAGATTGATGGGGAGCGAAATAAAGAGGAGGTGAGTCGGAGAATGGGAGTGAAGAGAAACAGAGAGCGGGCGTTGAATACATCGAGGGAAACGGAAATGAACAGAGCGGGAGAGAGAAAGAAAGAAAGAGAAAAGGACTCAACATACGAGCGGAGATACAGAGAGAGAGAGAGGCAGACAGTGGATGAACAGGAGAACAAGAAAAAGAGAGAAGGTTTAACACTGAACAGACGAGATGGGAGAGAAACGCAGCATGTGTGTGAGGAGGAGAAGCTGGAGGGACAGGGCGAGAGTAATTGGGTTAAATCAAGTTAAAGGATGAACTGAGGAGAAAGGAGGGGGAAGAGGGAAGCACCACAAGGAACAAACGTGGGGAGGTGTGTATCATAATTAGAAAGGCAGGAGAATGAAAGAGACACGGAGACAGAAAGAAAACCTGCAGGTACCTGCTCGCTCTCCCTCTTTGGCACATTCACCATTTCACTTCCTTCCTCGCTTTCTTAAGTGATGAAAAACTAAACCTTAGGGGCCCCTTCCTTTCCGCAAAATCCTGTCTCTAATCTCTTTGCCTCGATCCTCTCTTCTAACTTTTGTGCACCCGGTGGTTCAGTTTCACCAGATGGCTTGTGAGCACTATACCCCGAGGAGTGAATCTATCCGTCACAAGCCCTTTCCCCCCTCCTCAGTGTCTCTCGCCGTACACTCGCCATCATCGAAACTGACTGGGCCCAAATTAATTTGGACAACAGTGATTGTGTCTGAACAAGTCCTCATTCCGGCTAAGGCCTCTCTAATGCGGCGTTGAACTGCCCTGTCGAGTCCCTAACACACTCGTTGAGTGTTCCAGCCAATTTCAGACTCGATTGAGGGACCGATGTAGATGTGCCGGGAGAGAAAAGTGGATGGAGAGGTGAAGGGAGGGGAGTGAAGCAAGGTGATGGGAGGGGGGAGTAAAGTGCTGGCATGGGAAATTGAAGGGGCGTAGATGTGTATGTGACACAGAGAGAGAGAGAGAGAGAGAAAAAAACTGGGGGACAGACAGACGGAAAGAAAGAAAGATAGCACAGGGAGAGAGAGAGAGAGCCTGACAGCTGTCCCCTGGGGGAGTTGGGTCTTTTCTTTGGGCCTTTTTCTGATTCTTTTCTTTCCCGCCCAACCTGCTAAAGCTCCCTCCTTCGCTTTTATTTTTCTGAATCACACCCTGTGTGCATTCTGTGGACGTCGGCTCCAGGCATCTGCTTACCTGCTCCCAACTGACACTCTTCTTGGCACTTTTGCTTAGGTCCCATGAGGCAAGCAGGTCTCCCTCCCCCCAAATTTATGTGGCTCCCCCACCCCCCCACCTACCTTAGGGCCTCGCTGCCTGGAGGATTTGCCCATCAGCTTCTCGTCGTCCAGTTCACATTGTTCCAGCAGATCCAAGATGTCCTCCTCCTACACACCAACAAATACAGAAAGGTAGATGTGAACAACGTGCAAAAGTTGTTAGTTGTAGGTACATAAGGAGTGTACAAAATAAAGTGTCAGCAAAGACTAACATGGTAGCTAAATCTTGATGATTAAGACTAATTAAAATGCTCTGATGTTTCATATCTCTAATAACTTAAAAGTCAAAATGAGGTGTGACAAACCAAAGACCCTTAAGTTAAATAAAAAAAATAAAAAACTGTAGGTATGAAAAAGTTAAACTTCACAGGCCTGTGTGTCTTATCTGGGGGTTAGAAAAAAAGGCCCTGGCTGAACATGCCTTGCTCTTTGGCAGCGCTCACAGAGGCTGATTTTGGAAAAGGCAGTATAGTGGCCATCGCCAATGTGCTGGGGGCCTTGGCCATTTGGCCAAAGCCGAAATTCAGGCAAAGGTGATTAATGTTGCTTCACGGCTGGGACACACAAAGCTCCCACTTGCCTCTCAAATACAGATGAAAAGTGGTTGTTTTCCCTCAGATTAGCCATCAAGCTGCTTCCTGGGGTCTGTGAAAAGGTCGATGTGCTTCTGGCTCTCTCTCTCTCTTTGTCGGTGTGTGTGAGCCTAAACATTTGTGCACCAAACTGTATGTACAGTGGCATATTACCTTATCTGGAAGTCTTTGTTTCGTCTTAAGGAATAAATCCACGGGAAGAGGAAAAAAAAAAGACAAGAATAAAAAAATGGTATATTGTTCCCAGCCTTTCATTAAGATGGGATAAGATGCTATAACATATTTTGCAAAATTCATCGCACAAGTGGTCCTGAGGAGCAAACAACTAAAATTTTATTATTTTTTACATGTGTTTAACTTCCTCATTTAAAAACTGTAATAAAACAGTATTTATTACAGTACTGAATTTTTACTACACTAAAGTCTGCGAACTGTTAACGAGGTGAAAACTTCCCCATCCACAGTGGTTTAAAGACCCGTGGAGCCAATTTACCTTGTTAGATTACACCAAAGTATATTACATGGAAGTTCTGACATGCTTTAAAGCCTGGGAGTAAACTTGACACATATAGAAAATTACAGGTGATCTAAAGGCTATTTGCTTTCCCTTTACTAAAAATGTTTATATCATCATCACGTCATATGATGCAGCTCTGTGAATTTAGCTCTTTCTTTAGTGATCACTGACTTCACTTCGGAGGCTACATTTGAAGGCCGGTTGCCTCACAGTGGCAGTCTTTGACGGACTTGGCTGTCCCGTTGCACAGGCTCCTGACCGACGAACGCATTCCTTCCATTGCCAAGCAACTAAGGATCCAACAGGTGGATCCTAACTCGACTCTACCTATCCCAGGATTAATTGCGTGACCGTGAAGAACTTTGAACTGTGGGCAAGTGCAGCTACGTTTGCTTGGCGAAAAGCGGTCAGGGCGGAACATGCTGGTGACAGCAAATAGGGAATCCGCCGTTAGACCAGACTCATTTTGGTTCGGCCTTCACGGTCTACACAGCCGATGAAGGCGGGAGGCCTCCGTCGGCCACGTAGGCCGCGCTCTCTGAAGGAGGCAGTCCCTGAATTGACTCAATTCGTCTTGGCCGTTTGACAGATGATGCTGTCCTTTGCATTTCTGTGCTAATGTAGTCAGAAGATGCTTACCACTTTCACTGGTTAGGAATCGATCAAAAACATGTCCCTGAGCCAGCAGAAAAACTTCTGCCGGAAAACTGGGCTTATTGCTTTAGACAAATAAAATCTGGTCAGGACCCGCGCATTTCTTCCTCATAGCAAGGTGCTCTTAGTGGAAAGTGGATATAGAATGTCAGTGGCTCAACAACACCTGTATTTTTTATATGTGAGAAAATGGAGGAATGGGAAGACACCAAATGAGTGAGCAGGAAAACATAGATAGCTTACAACAGAACTACCAGCGTGATGCATAACCGTCAACCTCTCACAACCTGTGTGATGCAGACCCTGTAGACACCAGTGTAACCTGTAGCTGCGTCGTCAGCAGTACAGCAGCTGGAGCTCAGACGCCTGCTCTGCATGCTCCCTGGCAGCGTGCGTCAGCATGTTATTGCTCAGATTACAGAATACATTTTATTCTCTTTGACAGTGTGACAATCCATTACATTTTTCGATTCATGGCCCAGAGAAGCCCACAAAGGCAGCGAGCGTGATTCCTGTGGGTACAATGTCTGTCAGGCTTAACAGATATGTTGATGGCACGCTGGAAAATAAACTTTGGCCCCTTGCAGTGACAAAAACTAACCAAACAGACAACAGGCACGTCAGATGATCCATTATGGATCCCACAAGGGTTATGATCCCTTTTGTCATTGTGACGGATGCCCAAAACTAGAGGCTTTGGTTTATTATAGGATCCTCGTTATGTTTGGGGGGGGGGACATAACTCTTCCATAAGCACCTTTCAATTGTAGGCTAAGAAACAAACGGTTAAAATCTGAATTTCACTCAATATTTCATCGGAGCTGTCAACATTACATTCCCCACCCTCAGAGGAGATGGCCGGACTGTGTGCTACTGAAACTACATGTGGTCGGTCTGTCAGGACAGTCTGGCTTCTCCTTTTTCACCTCAGCTAGGGTGACTAGTCTTAACTGATTCAATTATGATTAGTTGTGGAAATCCAAGATAACATCAAATAGCAATTCAAGACCTGCAGAAACATAACATCAATAGTTCTGATTATATTGTCTGATACAGGGCAATACATATCCAAGTAGAGGTCTAGTTTTCATAAAGTTTCTGTGTCAAATCGCTGCAGTGAACACAACTGTGCTGTCGGGAGCAGAGCGCACTGGAGACACCACGGTGACACACACACACGCACACACACACACTGCCTTTCAGTCAGCTCACCCGGTACATCTTCACCACCTGCACACATGGACTGTGTAAATTAGCAAAGTCTGAAAATAAAGCCAGTGACAGCTCTTACACAACCAGAAACTTTGATGAATGTGTCAAAGCCCTCTCGGCTGTTGGCATGATTCACCTTACAGCACCAACGTTCATGACGTGCTTTTCACTGATCGTTTATGGTAAAATGTGGGAGCGTAGAGGGCGGGACAAGAGGGCGAGATTGTGATTCATAATGGAACATTGCCTGCAGGTGCCTTATTTTTGGCGCACGCCAAATTTTCAGCTTTTGTGCGCACATAAGAAATGAGACCCCTGGTTTGCTAAAAGTAGACACATCTTGTTCAGTTGATCGCAGAACCTAAAGCGAAACAATTACAGGGAGTTGTAGAATCAGCTTGAACAATTTGAAGAGGCACCATCATCTCTCAAATTAATGTCACTATTTAAATCTGTTACGCTGCAAATCATGCAGGTTATTAATGAGCTGCATTGGGTTTCCGCCATCATTGTGTGTTGACGGCAACAATGGGAGCAGCTGAACTGTAGCAAGGCCGAGGAGCACAAACAAATGCTTGTGAACAGATAAAACACGTGAAAAAAAAAATGGCATTATTTGTGGTCTCATAAATATCGCAATGCCACATTCAAATTCAGAAACATCTCTTCTTTATCAGGGGATTAGGAGCTCACGCCTTGATATTCCCTTAACAAACGGACGGTCCAGTTGTCACTCTTGATCGTGTGCTCAGATAACAAACTCTACAGCTTCCTTTGTTCCTGTTATGGCTCTCCCTTCCTACTTTGAACAAGACCCACATCTCTGCGTTCTGATTAAATTAGACCCACCTCAGCCTGGTGTTTCGACTGACTGATCTTTGATTGACGTCTCCGCAGAGATTCCACTTTTGAAAGGACGCACAACTTTATGAAAAAACAAACTGCAGAGGGCCAGGGGCTGTTGAGGTATATTTGTTTCTCCAAAAGCTGCTACACTCGTATATCATATATCTCCTCCCGATGCTTTGATATGAATTTGTAATGTCAATATTGATGTCAATAACATCCATATATTCAGTATTCACTATTAGAGCCAAAATCACTTCAGGGTTTGTTTTTTTTTGTGTTCTTTCCAACGCTTCAATGCTTTTTTCCCTTGTGTATGAATAATTCCACACTGCCTTTCTCTGTTTCTTTTCGTTTCAATAATTTGTTCTTTCTGAATATTTCACCAAACTTAAAAAACAGATATGTCCGTAATTTGAGTTTGTTTATTTTTCGTACTCTACTAATGGCCTTGTGATTCATAAAGTCCATTTGTAATAAAAGGCTGCCACAATACTCGGAACAAAAGTGACAAAACTACAATCTCTTTCAGCATCTCACCCTCCTTCTCTCATGTGATCAAGTTTTTTGGTATGGGAATCAAAGTGTCTTCGTCACTGTGGTCAAGGGACCTTGAAACCCATGAATTCTTCCACTGCACAAATGTGTGTGAGTGTGTGTTAACTCACACACTTACACACACCTTACGATTCAAACATGCACCCTGAATCAGTGTCAAAAAATGAATAAATGAAAATTTCAACTGCGGGAAAGCAGAGTAAATGTGTGGGCGGAAGGAAAACGAACAAAGTTCTCTGTAAATAGCTCTACTGAAACAAAAATGGAATTGTGTGGCATATGATTTGCTTTCAAAAAGCTTGTGTACACTTAACAATAACCATCTGTGGAGAAAGTGAGGGACAATGAAAAAGCGAGACAGATAGTGAGGAGAAGCTCTGCGGCTGCGTCAAACTTTCCGCATTATTTGCAGATGCCGCATCCATCCCTCTCTGGCATGTGTCTGTCCACAAGTGTCTGTGTATGTTTGTATGTGAGTCTCTGCAGGTTTCTGTGTTTCGTATGCTTGTGTGTATGTGCGCGCGTGTGTGTGTGTGTGACAGTCTGCCACTGACGTACGTGCCTTCATTCGTTTCAGAGGATTATTCATTTCCTTTTGAAGTGAGGCAGCTCGCCCAGCGAGGAAGGTCTGAAAGGCGGCCGAGAGCAGGCTTTCATACTTCTCCAACAGCAGCTTGTCGTCTGGGGGGTAAATACGTCTGTAGGCCGCAGAGACACAAAGAGAAACGCAGAGAGAGTGAGGGAGGAGTAGAGAAAGGAAAGGCAAAGTAGGATGGTCATCAATGCAGGGAGAAGGGAGACGAGTGAAATGTGAAGAATGATGAAATTGAAAAAGAGAGAGGGAGTGACAGAGTGGAGAACAAGTGAGATGGCGAATGGGGGTTCAGCAAGAGGGATCGGAGATGAGAGGACGAGTGGTGACAGAATTGGGAGTCAGGGCGCAGTGACGGATAAAAAACAAAAGGGATGAAGAAGGGTAAGAAAAGGGGGAGATGGGGTTGGCAAAGAGATAGAGAAACGCAGAAAATGAGCAAGAAAGAAATGGAACATGGATGCAGAGATGGAAAGAGGGAGAGATGAATGAAAGGAGGAGGAGGAGCGAATGGAGTGAAGCACAGAGAGAGGTCACGGCACAGCAGGTGAGTGCGGTGGATGGACAGAAAAAAAGGAGCAGGCAGGAGGGGAAACACACAGACGGAGAGCATTATAAGTATTTCAGCTGAAGGTGTGAAGTGATGCAGAGACAACCAGAGTTTCTGCCCCGCGGTTTTATCCCTCCACCAACCAGTCACGGTGCAGGAAATAGGTTCACAATCTCACATTCTGAGTTATGGCGTTCAATATTGGCCAGAAAAGTGTTTGCATAACCTGACGACCTTTTTGGTTAAGAAATGTCACCACTTTATCGTATTAATCTATGCGACATCTGTGTTAGATTTTGTCATAGTTAGCATGAAAACTCTGTGAGTTAAGGCCAAAGGTGCACTTTGTGTTTTTGCGTTACATAGACCTTGACCTTCAACCAAAAAACTTCTAATCAGTTCATCCTCGATTCCAAGTGAACATTTCTCCCGAATTTGATGAAATTCCTGTTCCTGAGATATCTTTTTTCACGAAAATGTGACAGACAGACACGTGGACATAGTGCCTCCGGCCACGGCTGTCGCGGCTGAAGACAGTTAAGTGGTGGGATCAAGGGCGGAGAGTGAAGGAGGATTGACCAAAGAGAAAAGACAGAGAGAAAGAGCTACTAATGGAGTTCAGAAACTGTACAAACGTCTGCTCTCCACACATAACATCCTCCCTGAGATGTGCACTTACTTCCCAAGTTTGTCGCAGTCTTTGCTAATGTGCCTCATGTTCACACATTCCGCATAGTTTTGTGCGCTCGAGACTAAACTCTCAGTGCTCAGTGTTTATCTTAGGCCTGGGGGGATTAGGGAAATGTATAAACCTCTACCTGGTTATCCTCGTAATACATCTCCAGACTCGGGCCCAAGTCATCACTTTAGCCGTGAAATCAAAACAACGACGGTGTTATAATCAAAATAAGCATTGCAGAAGCAGGGAAATGGTTTGCCGTCGACACAGACATATTTGGGGGCCATATTTTAGGCTTTTTGAATTAACAGGAAGTTTGAAAGGCCACTGACACAAGTAGAGACCTTGAAAAAACACACTGGAAAAGAAGGATTCCTATAGATTTCTACACGTACAACACCAGGTAAAGTGTTGTAAACTTTGAACAATTTCATCATTTAAGCTTTTACTGCCATTTAATGATTCGATGCAGCGGTGCTGTTCTGGATATATGGATTTTCATAGTGTTGACAGTTTGTCCCAATTCTATGAATCAACCAAACTACTGAGACGAACTTCCCTTGGCACTATCCTGATTTTTTCTTTTTTTCAACCACCTTTAAGTTACATAGACCACATGCTTTTCTTGAGATACACATCGAAATGTGGAAAAGTCTCTTTACAACTGCTGGATGCACGGAACTGAAAAGATAAAATATGAAAAGAGACAGAAATTGTCAACCCTCAAAGAGCAACATAAATCATTTGATTGAAAACTATTTGGTCAGTGCTTTAATAGTGGGCGTTGACTGCTCCCTTGTTTTTGGAACCCTCCATCTCTGAACATATGGACATTTTATTTGAGTGTGACCCTCACCATAAAGTATTTTTCAAATAAAATGTTCGTGCCGAGGCGTATTTTCAGCCACATGTTTCCAATTCATCTAGGAGCAAAACTAATATTCATATTCCAATCACATCAGTTTTTAAAATATCTCCATTGTGGTCAATGATATCTATCATGCCTCCTGATTACAAGGGATTTAAAAGATGTGAAGTGAACAGCACCAACGGCATCAAACCAGCTGGGTTTCCCTCCCGCCACAGGGTCTTTCCTGTCTGTGCCTGTTGCAAGTTTCATCGAACAGCCGAATGAAACTAAGTTCATTACCTGAACTCATCTAATGAGAAGCAGCGTGTTAATCAGACTCCAGTGCTGCGCTGGGACACCTTTTGAATTCTAAGGGGTCTTTATTAGGGGTGCTCAGACAGACCTCGGCTTGTTTGATTGGCTGTCTGGCTGCCTGTCGGAAAAAGAGGAAGGATACGACAGCACTTCATGCAGTCGGATATCGGTTTTCTGACTCCCCATTCAGTCAAGTGATGATTCGAGAAGTCACTTAGACTTGTGGAGACCTCAAGAAGGTCTGTCTGTGTGTGTGTGTGTGTGTGTGTGTGTGTGTGTGTGTGTGTGTGTGTGTGTTTGTGCAAGGGATTGAGAGAGAATGAGGTTCTGGAAATGTGGGTGCGTGCGTGCTTCCATGTTGGATGAAGAGACGGGCAGGAAGATGAACTGAGGGAGAAATGTTCCATTAACAATTTACAATGAACAAGCCGCAAATCAGAGCTCGGAGTTGCCGAGTCATGTTTTAAGGTAGATCTGCTCCGTCTGTGAGGTGACTATGAAAAATTGACACATTTGATGTTTGGCAAAATTTCAGCTGAAGTTACAGTAGAAATAAAGGTGCTTGGGGAAATATAGTATATAGACTCATTTGAATTTCTAAAATGATGAAAAGGTAACCTTGCATAGTGAAGTAACGAATTGAACCTTGACATTACTCACTAACTCTGATTTTCTGTCTATGTCTCTATTTTACATATTCTCTCCGTCTTTATTATTCTGCCCTCATAACACTGTGTGTTCTCTTTTGTTTGTCGTCTGCAGAAACATTACTTATTCTCCTGAGAGCCCGGCACTCTGCGGATGACCCCGTAAATGTAAGAGAAGCTGGCACGAATACAGTGAGTGGAGTTGCAGCAGGGACAGTGTTCCTCTCCTCGGCTCTTTGCCTCCTTACCTGTAGTTCCCCAGATGTTGCTTTTCATGCTCCTCCCTGGAGATCTGCTTGCGGACCTGTGCCAGTCGCTCTTTCTACAGATAGGAAAAAAAACCCACAAAAGAAAATCTTTCAGTTGAAAGTCTGCCACTACTAATGTAGCCACATGAATAGAGTCTTAAAAGCAAAAATTGAAAGAGGAGAGGGAGATAAGAAAAAAGCAGCCGCCGTCAGTTCGTCTTATAGTTTACAGTAGAGCCATCTATTAATAAATGGCAAAGGTATAATTGTGGAACTAGTTTGGCATAAGGCAGAAAGGAGGGTGTAACTCCACCACTTGGAGCTGCAGTATCATTGATAATTGAGGGATATGTGGCTTCAATAGACCTGAACTGTGTCTCGCACTTCAGGCATAATGGCACATTTAAAGATGAGGTAGTGCCCTTTTAAAAATAGTGCCTCTGCGCCATCTTTCCCACTGATTACTGCTGTGGCTGATCAAAAGGCTAATCAAAGAGAGTGGAGACGTAAAGCACTACTCGCTGTCACTTTTCCCCATAAAGATGAGAAAAGCTCCCGGAGTCCTTAATTCCGAAGAGAAAATAATTAAATGGTATTCTTGTCGCAGAAAACTTTGACACTTTTGACGTCGGGGTAAGAAGTGCAGAGTTGCTGCTCAGTCTTTTCTTCTCGTTTTAGCTTGTCTTGTTACAGTTGTGAGGAAATAATTGATTCTTTTTGCGTGTTTTTTTAACTAAAGGCATGGACATGTTTACTTAATGTGTCAGATAAATTCTCTAAACACTCTGATGAGCACCTGCCCTTGAGCTGCTGAAGTCCAAGTCAGTATGCACCTTTTGTGCTCATTTTGGTTGATTCTAAAAAGCATGACTCCTCATGACTGAGGACCAAGGACCGTTGTTTCAGTCTCAGTTTGCATTGGTACAATTGAGAAATGAATATAAGAATTTAAGGAAAGGGGTTTGGGTTATAGTTTTTTTTTAATTATTATTATTATTTCTTTCTTGTTTTACCAGCTCTTCTCTCCTTCTCTCCAGTGTGTGACGTTGTTTCTCCCAGTCTGAGGAAGTAGCCGAGAGTTTCTTCATGGAGCTGTGTCCGTAGAGCCGCCTCTGAGCCTCGGCCTTCTGCTGGGCCAGGTTACGTTTCTTATCGCTGGCCCTGGATCCACATACAAATAGGTAGTCAACACGATGCATAGTTAAAAGACAAGGATTGGGGTGGACTCCATTAAAAATAAACCAGCTAACAGCAAAACTTTTACATCAGATTTTCTCACTATCTTCTCACTGGAGCTCCTTACCATTGTCTCCAATGATGGTTCACGTCCTTGACTTGATTTCTGTCACATTTTTCCGCATGCAATAGTTATTTTTTCCTTGTAACACTAAATACATCTTAGTAAAGTTTAGATTTAATTGATGTTGTAAACTATGATAAAGCTTGACAATGTACAGGTCTCACACCGAACCAATTGACTGACCTGAATTCGGTAGGAAATAGCAAAAGAAAGAAAAAAGAAAAAGAGAATCGCTCACAAAACACTGAACAATACAAAGATAGAGATCGAGCAAGGACACAGATAAACACACAACCCCAGGATGAACAGGACCAGACAACTAATCCTGAACAAGGGGGCCATTGCAGTCTGCAGTCGAAGGGCAATTCATTTTAGTCAATCGCTGGCCCTTTAAATTGGATATTGAGTGCCGTTGGGGGTCGGAGGTTTATCAATGTCCATGCCCGACCGGGTTCGAATTGATCCCACGTTGATACAGTCAGTGTTGCAAACTGAGTTGAGTCTACATACCACCTACCCCTCCCTTTTGGGAAGCGAAGCCATTACTATATAAGGAAACAGTGAGTGAGGTAGAACAATGCCCGCATTCACTCCAATATGAACATAAGCAGTTTGTCCAGTGGAAAAAGCTCCCCGCCGCCTTTCAAGGCCTCTTACGATTTATTCGTCATGAAATAATCAAATCTCCCCCTTTAATCTGTGGGAACACGGCAAACATCGGCCACGAAACAAATCATTTTGATAAGAGATGTGCCCGTGCCAACTGAAGCTGGACAGGAGGGTGGAGTGACTTTTTATGTGGGATGGCAACGCACCACGCAACACATTTGGCCAAACTAGATGTATGAGGCTGCACGTAATTGATCCATTGTGTGTTTGTGGGGGGGAGTTGTGTATGTGTGTATGTGTGACTAGTAGAGTTGAGACTATATTTAGAGCAGTAAAGAGGAGGACAAGCACAGAGAGAGAAAAAGAGAGCAGAGATCCAGAGGTCTGGTTCACGATGATCAATCAGTGGACGGACTCACTGTAGCCAGGGGACAGAAAAGCATGCCAGCGAGAACACACACCCATACACACACACACAAACACTACATTTTACATTCAACAAGGATGACTATGTGCATAACCTTAACAGAAAAAACAAACACAGCCACAAAGCAGAGTAAAATAACAACACAGAAGGTTATCCACACATAGAGACAAAGGCTAACAATGCAGTCTCAAAAAACCACAGATAGCATAAGGCAGCAGACGTAAAAAAGAAATCCAAGCACACATTCACGCAGCATGTCTCGGTGAAGGGTGCACAAAGCACACAACGGAGGCATGGCTTTGTAGCTTGTTTTGTTTTGTTTTTTCAAACCTCCTATTAGTTTCAAGCTAATGTGACAACTGTGTCATCGGTCTGAAACCAAAACAAGATAAAGACTTGCAATTTAGCTGTGCACCAACAATCGATTCAAATCTTTCAAAACTCTGTGAAATAAACTTTGACATTTCTATCTGTGTGTGTGTGTGTGTGTGTGTGTGTGTGTCCTCTGTGGAGAGCAGTACCTAATGTTGAGGAGCTTGAGAGCATTGAGCAGCACCCCTTTCTTCACGTCATAATCAATCTTCTGATCGGTCCCAAAGCTCGGAGCTCGATTGATCTGCCAGAGAGGAGAGAAAGATTCAAAGGGTGGGAGGGGGGTTCTACTTCAGCTGTATTTCATTTTTCTTTTGTCTTAATCTAGCAAACAGAAATGCTATGCAACCACAGGCATGAATTCAGGGCATCTTTGGAAAAGAGTGAGCTGTTCCCACAAGAAGGAGAGAAGTCTGAAGAAAGATGGAAAGGGAGCGGGGTTATTTCTATTTTCAGGAAACTTGCCTTTGCATAAATCCTATCTGACACTCATGTGCGTGTGCCTGCGCATGCAAAAGAGTCTATGTTTCCATATATATAAATCCGCACATAAGAACAGATTGCGTGGGTTAAGCTGTCACCAGAGAAGTGACCCAGCAGCAGCACGCGGTCCATTACTCTGTAACCTGTGCCTTCCACAGTCAGACAACGCAACACCCGTCCGCACCCCTGCCAGCTATAATATGTCTGTGCGCATCAGTAAATAACCACCACTCAGCTCATAGTCGATCAAAATCTGAATAATCAACCTGTCATTTGAGGTACAAAAAGCCTGTATCATCCAGGTAAAAAAATTCAAGAACAGGCAGAACCATTTCCAGCACCGGTTCAAGGTATTCAGATGTCAGTTATTATGACTGAGACAATAAATCAATTCTTCCCCTTTACACTTTGTTATGTTCCCCCAGTCTCTCTCTCTCCCAAGGTGAGAAAGAGATTATGTGAGACAACAAAAGGACCAGCGAAAGGAGCGAAGTGCAGTGGGAGGGTGAATGAACTGGCAACTGTGATTGGAATGGTGTCTTCCCATGGGGTTAATTTAAAATGAATAAGCAACAGATGCCCAAACGAAAAGGCTGGCTCGGCTTCACGGACCTTGACTATTGAGATAAGTCGGGTCTGCTACTAACACCGCTCGAATGCACTAACCAACTATTTTCTTTTTTATGTGAAAAAAAGAAATGAACGAGGGGAACGTTTTGATATCATTTGATTTGTAGCTTCTATAGTAATAGCTTTTATAATGGTATGTTTAGTAAGTAAGTTAGTACATGAAAGAATTCTGAGTGGATTTCCTCATCACAGGAAGGGAATTTTGACTTGAAAGGAGAACCCTGAATCACCCGACTGAACTATACCCATAAGCTACGTTCAGACAACGGTCTGAAAACCTGTGTAGGGCAATATACATGACAATGTTGCTGCTGTATGCAAACTGAAAAATAATTTCATGAAAGCCGTGTGTAAGGTATCATGGTTTAGATTTCTGAAGAGATTTTTTTTTCACATTACTATCAACAGCCTACATTTTTACTACTCAATATGACCCAATATGACGACATCTGTAGGTGGTCTGCTTCCATTATGTCCAAAATAGTCACTTTAGATTTTAGTGTTGGGTTTTGTTTCCTTTTTTTTACACAATTCTTCATGAATTTGTTTATGAATCCTTACTAAAGCCACAGGCCAAACGAATCCGATTTTTTGGGGGATTGAAAATCACTGCTGCAGTCATAGTTCTGGCAGTGTAGCTGGAAATCCCTCCTCCTCGTTCGCCTGAATCTGCGGTCAGAGTGAGTATTTGTGTCAGAAGCATCATTCGTCTCGTTCGTATCTTCCTTGAGAAAAAAAAGCAGTCGGATACAGTTGAGCACATCAGAGCAGCACGACAGCCAATTGCAAATTGGGATTTCGGCAACAGAGCAGCCCTGAGCCAATCAGAGGTTTTTAGGGTGCATTTTTAGAATCCTCCAATCAGCAACGTTGGTAAATAATGCTGAAAGAGGCCAATGAGGAAACAGATTGGTATTCGAGATCAGACCACATGGAACCATCAAGATTTTCGTCTGAAAATGAGTAACAAAATCCAAAGGCTCTTTTACCGAAGCATCCGAAGGGGTTGCCGGGGGGAGGAGGTTCTTCTGAACTAGACATTACTAATCCTGACACAAAGGTGTCTGCTCCAGCGAGGCAGCGTTGTGCTGTATGTATAGTATTTACATGACAACCAGGCTCCCAGCAACTGAGCGAGCCAGACCGTTGACTGTGTTGCCAGCGTCGGGGCAGGTAGCCCCAAAAAGAGCAGTAAATACTGAAGGGAGGTTCAATTGCCAGCGGTAAAATAAATCTGGACAGGCTTGAGTGAATCCCTAGGATAGTCCCAAAATATTAACAGCTAGTCCCCAATCGTTAGGTGGGGTGTCTGGATGTGCCTTTGTTAGGGTGCGTGCGGGTTTTTCTACACAGCAACTATTAATCAGAAGGACGGGGTAGGCGTTGAATGTCTTCCGGCGCAAAGAGGGAAAAAAAAAAAGGAACTGAGACCCCGTCCAACTCGTTCACTGAACAGAATGAAGTCTGCAATACGGGCCTCTGTGTGCTGAGAAGGACGGCGCGCCGCTTCGACCTACAGTGACCTATCTGCGGAAGAAAAGCAGTACAAAAGAAAAAGGGGTCTGTTTTCATTTAGCGCACTCCTTGATATGACAGACGCAATGAGGAGAGTACGGCTTGTGGCCTATAGGTAACAGCCAGACTGGCAGTGATCCCGGCGGTGGTTGTCTGGTTACTTGTCTTCATTTCTTAGTTTGATTTGTGGCATCAAGCTGTCACCAGGTAGACTGGCATCACAGCGCTTGCCGTCTCTCTTTGCTATCCCCCAGTCTTTTGTCTTCCTCCTTCAACTCTCTGACTATCGCTCTCCTCCTGGTTAGTTTCTCTTCCCACTCTGTTTCATGCCATCTCTCACCCCATCGTCTGTCTGGTCACTCATCCCCCCCACCGCCCTCCGCTTGCCAGCCCTCATTCCCTGGTTGTTACCTCTCTTATTCCTTTCTCTTTTTGTGTGTCTGTGTTCTCCTTTTCCTCTCTGGCAAAGGAAGTCGGACCAGTATGGTCCTAATGAACCCCTGCAGGCTCCCAAAACCCCCACTCTGATTTCCTTAAGTGACTCTGGCAGGGTCTTAAAGGAGCCCGTGGTTGCGCCAAGACGCATTCAATAAAAGCGTCAGATGAAAAGATTAGAAACTCCTTTTTACTCGTGCTTTGCTTCGGTTCAGCATCAGCATCTCATTAATGTGGCCCGAATCTCAGTTGGTCAAACAGCAGATTGAACTTAAAGGAGAAGAACATATCAAGTCTGTAATTTTTCGCCGGACAGGTTTATCCTCATCTGATCGCCCAACGAAACATACAAAGACCGGAGGCTGAATATACATACTGTACACAGGACACGTAGCCCTTTTATTTTCTGCACCTGGACGTGTGTGACTGAGACGCACCACGTGACTTGCCATTGTTTATGAAGGCACTTGTGAAATACAGCTTGTGGCGGTGGGGCCCATCCATTTGTTTTGAATTGTCTATGAACCACATGTCTTTCTACTGAACTTTACTGAGGCGCCTAAAGTGCAGCTGGCCAGAAGTTCAACAAGCAACATTTTACACGGCCCACTTGATATGAGAGTGACAAATATTTTAATTATATGATTATTATTTATTTATTTTTGTAGTCATTAATTTACTTATTCTTTTAAAGTGGGGTATTCTCATCAGGGTCCCTTAATACAATGACATGATATTTACTCAGATTCTAACTCCGCCTAACAATTCCTTGTCATCATTTCAATTAATAATAACCCTTAGCAAAAAGACAAGAAAAAACCTTACAGAGATTATATGAGTCACTCATTGTTGAAAGGGTTGTGGGCATCAAACAGCTTGTGCCTGTGGCCCCTGCTGTGTCCCACCGACCCCAGTAATACGGCGACAGCAACGGCTCAAGAACAATCAGCTGGTTTTCTTTCCGCAACAAATTGCTTCCCCCCATCGACATCTCTTCTGTGTCTGGAATACTCGTCAAACAAGTGCAAGGGCAGCTTGTGATTAATCGGTTCAGAAAAACGACCCCCTCTTATTATTTCTGGCAGAGTGTAAACAACCACTGCTTTGACAAGGCTCCCATTCTGCCCCGCACACTCGAGGGTATCGGCACAGTTCAACCGCTGTCAGAATGGAGTGTTTGTTGCCGCACAATGGTGGAATGAGAACGGGAGACGGAGAGAGAGCGAGGGGGAGAGAGTAGCAGAGCGACAGAAAGACAGACAGCTGGCCACCCTGTTAAGTCGCTCTCTTGTTTCAGCCATCTTATCAATCACTGTTTTGTTCTTTTGGTGGCGTTTTTAGTGGTCCGCTTGGACACAGGGAAACTCTAGCTGAGAGCGCTGAGCTACCGCTGAAGGTCCTGGGAGCGGGCAGGGCAACGCTTGGCTCAGCCACCGGTCAGCCGGACCTGCCTGACTGAACGGTCGGCAGGGTGCAACGAGTGTTGTGTTTCTTTCTCTTTTTTAGAATTTAGAATCTTTTTTTGGAAGACACACAGTGACACATAAAAACATTGCAACAAGAGCAAAAGGTGCATTCCCACCTTTACAAACGACAAAGCATACTTAAGGTCATAAATATTAAAGAATATACACCTTCCTTCTTAGTCTCTTACACACTCAGTCACACTGCATTTCCATATGTCACTCATAAACATGCAATACGTATCTTCCCTCTCAATCACAAGCGTGCACACAAATACACACTCTCACACACACACACACACAGTCACTGGTGCTGCCACGCATGCCTGATGATAAATGACTAAATGTTGGGGTGTGTTTTCAACTGCCCCACATATGAGGCCTGTGCGCTCCTAATTTGATACTTATTCCATGAAATAGTCATGTTGCGGGAAAATGGATGTGGATAGAGATAGACAGTCCCATACATCATTCTAATTATTCTTTAATAAACCTCTTATCATGCCAACAGCGGCATGTGGGTAACTACTGCCACCTAGGGTTCACAAGGAGAAAAAAACCCCCACCTCAGAGCGAAGGACGACATCCACAGACATTTAAATAAGAATAAATCCTACTAAGTACAAAAGATTAATCAAAGGCAAAAGGAGAAAGAAAGGTGGAAAGGGGCAAGAGAGACTCTGAAGGATAATTGAGTATATCAAACTGTATGTATTCTCCTCTATCATTTCTTTTTTCACCCTACAAAATTCAATCATGAGGGGATGAAAATTATTTGAGAGCAAAGGTAGCAAGTAAATTCCTCCCTAATCACCCCGAATACACAATAATGTTCGGCTGTTGTCGTTAGGGGTCAGAAAACACTCTGAAAAGGAACAGGAAATATCTGAAAGGCAGAGTAACATCTGAATCCTTCTCCCGAATCAGCCTCGATTTAAGGACATGACATTTTCATCTCATTCTACATAACAGCGAGGCCAGTATTTGTTCCTCACAGGAAATTAACAGGACTATATGAATTTGTAATTTATGTGTGTGTGTGTCCTGGGGATGTGGGAGAGGAAAAAGAAAATCTGTGGTTTTGCTTCCATGTGTATGTGTGTATCGTGGCATCTGTTTACTCTTGCTCTTGCAGATTTAACCCACCCCCCCACCCGTGCGCGCACGCGCACACACACACACACACACACAAACACACTTGTACTCGCACTCCAAAGAAAAGGAAGTCTGGATTATGTTGGCTCTGAGGGATGGACAGGCAAACCAAACTCATCTTGAAACAATTGGGGACAGAGCAGCCAAAGAGAGGAAAGTTGCAGGAAGGGGTGAAAGGAGGGAGGGGAGGCGGTGGAGAATCATTGCCCTTGGGGGAGCAGTCCATCTGCAGTCTGTTGGTCTGTTGTTGGAGTGCCCATTCACACCCGCACACAAACACACCGCGACACAAACAAACCTGTGCCACGGTTGACCTAACCATGCCCGCCTCATTAGCTGCCAATCACTCTGCACAAGCTGTCCTGAAGGGGGCCGGCAGTTTCTTCCTTTTTTCTTTTACAAACTGAATAGTCGCTTGTGCATTTTGTACCTGATTCATCCCCTGCTTCTCTGACTGGATTAAAAGATCGACTAAGGGCTGGGCTTCGATGGTAGAATGTCATACACACACACACACACACACACACACACACACACCTCAGTGGACACAATTCACTTACACAACACGGAAACAGCTTTGGTGCAGTAACTCTCATAGTGCATATTAGCGTAAATAGTGCAAACGAAGACACATATACTGCCAAACAAAAAGCTTAGTCAGTCAGTTAGTTACTGGCTCTTGTCCGCCCCCTTTTGCACAACTACACTTTGCTTTTATATATCTATATATTTTCATGTTTAAATTTTTACATTTCTATATGTTTTTTATGTTGGGCTGTGTTTCAGATGTGAAGGCTGGAGCATTTAAATAAAGGGGATTTTTGTGTGTATATATTACTCCTTGTCATCACCCATCACACCAATATTATTTCCATTTTCATCAATCCATTACATGACAATATTTGTCATGCTGGCTAACAGCACATCGGCCCTGGATAAACTTAACATTTATAATGATGTCCCATTACTATATTTTACCAGTGAGTAAATACACTCCTTATGGTTTGGAGACGCCTGCTGTTCTCTTGTGACCCACGCACCCCAATTTTAACACAGCATCACATGTTAGCTGAATTTATGAGTAACGCCAATGTCATGAGGCAGTCCCTGAACTAAACCGAATATGCGTGCATTTCTGCAACAGCTAATGTTTCCCTCTGCAGTTTTGTTTGGCATTAATGTTTGATTTTGCCTTCAAGAGACAAAAGAAAATACTCAATGAAGCCCTCGAAGCAAAAAGCTTTGGCACCGACAATACAAACCATGGTCTAAGAAGACTGTGTGTGTGTGTGTGTGTGTGTGGACTAGTGCAAGTGTGTGTGTGTGGACTAGTGCAAGTGTGTATGTGTGTGTGTGTGTGTGTGTGTGTGTGTGTGTGTGTGTGTGTGTGTGTGTGTGTGTGTGTGTGTGTGTGTGTGTGTGTGTGTGTGTGAAGATCACGGCTCAATGAAACGCCTCTCCTATACAAAACACAGTTGCTGTCTGGGCTGGTTTAATGAAAGTAACATCTCCAGTTACACCATTTGAGCAAATGTGTGCATGTGTGTGTGTGTGTGTGCGTGCCTACTGTATGTCATGCTGATGTTTTGAATGTCAATGGGGGTAAAACTTGTGGTTGAAATCCCTGCTGAATTAAGATAAGGATCACACAAAAGCCTGTCTCTCTCTTTTTACCTTCTCCACTTTCTATGCTCTGAGCACAATGAGCCCGTTTAATGTCGGTCCTTGGTTGGAGCAGCATCGCTCTTCCCTTCTCCGTTTTCAGCCCCGCAACAAGCTATTTAGCAGGTGTTGGCTCGTCTGTGGGTTGTTCCCCCCCGAGTATCTATATCTGCTATCAGTAAATTTGTAATGATTTCTCTTTGTGCTCCATAGCTTACAAAGAGCCCCAGTGTTGTATCTTTCAGAGGTTTCCATGCAATAGCAAGACAGAGGCAAACATGTCCTATAGTCACTGGAGTTTTCAGTTGCACTATTTTAAATACCTCATCCACCCAAAAAATAAAAAAACTATGGCTATTTTCTGGAAGTGTAATGGAGGATGTGAGAGGTAATCATGTTCATTTTCCCTCCCCAGCCTCCTACACACACTCAGCAAACGACAGACAAAAACACAAATACAAAGGGCAGGACTAACATCATCTGACAGTTTCTTATATATGATACCGTCTAGCTTTCAGGTACCCAACTGGCTTTGAGTTTACACAGGTTGAACTTTCATTTCCTGGCTGCAAGTTTGCATGTCCAACAACCAACTTTGACGTTTTAAAGAGTTGAGGAGGAAGACATTGTCGGAACAGCGGTCTGGGTAAAGCCTCAACGAGGCGTGGCGCACGTAATTCACAGTGACACCAATAAGGAAACCTGAGAAGAGTCCACATACTCAAAACAAACCTGTGCGACGTAGACCGTGTTTCAATTCCTGACACAATTTTTTACTGTTTTGGAACTCGGAGGGGGTGACAGAAAAAATAAATGGTGAAATGGGGTGAAATAGATGAATTTACAAAATGTTGAAATGCGACCTGCTGAAATATTAAATTTGGACCTGAGGGCTTGCCATCGGGTTACGTTTGTGGCAACCAGGCTATGGATGCTTGATGCATCTTTGCTGAATAGGGATGAACGTTGTCGGGCTAAAAAGTGGTAATAAAGTCATTTTCAGCCTTGACAGCGAAGATTCAGAAGGGCTCTCTATGCTTGTAACTATCCCCTGACTAATCAGTTGAATTTTGGAAATAAATGATTGCTGCTGTAAATGTTGCGTGAAAGAGAAACAGGGCTGTGTGCGTGTGTGTGTGTGTGTGTGGGGGGGGGGGGTTTAATTGATGAGAGTTATAGAGAGGTGCTAGTAGCACAGGGGGGATCATTACTACTGAAGTGGAACAACTGCATTCACGGCTGTTTGCCATGTCTCATACACACACACACACACACACTTACTGTCACAGTGCACTGGCAGTCAAAAGGAACAGCACATTTTGCTCTCTCTTGTACGTCCTTTTGTCACACAGAACAACTGTTCAACCACACAAAACGGGTCAAAGAAGGTAATTATATCACCCTAATTCCATGATGACTCTTGTGAAAACAACAACAGACTACCAAATGTCACCCCCCCCCCCCCTTCAAATCAGAGGCTTTTGGAAATGGCAAGATTTATTTTGGGTTGGAATGATGGGGAAAAACAAACAATTATCCCAGAGGCATTTCCCATCTTTGAGTCAATTTGTGGGGAAGGGAGGGAGGGTACAGCCACTTTGGGTTAAAAGATTTAGGTCACACTTTAACTGACTGGCTGGCATCAGTAGGGTGTGACAGAAATCCTGGAGTGGACTCGGAACTCCAACCATCTCCTGAATGACTGACACTCGAGAGACTGACACCAAGAAAATGAGGGGCGGGTATCTTGCTAGTCAACCTGCCATTCTGACCTATATTTTCATAACATGCGTGTGTATTAGTGTGTGTGTGTGATGGAGGAGGAGGGCTGTTTGTCTTCTCATATATGCTGCTGTGTATGCATGGATTTCTATTAGCATGTGTGGGTGTGTTTGAATGCACACATGCATGTAATTGTGTGTGTGTGTGTGTTGCTGTGTACCTTCCTTTCATTTAACACGGGAATGTGTCTCTGGTTGTGTTCAAAGGTGCACAAATACATACTTGAGACTGTGTGGGTGTTTGTGGGTGCTTGTGTGCGCCAGGGACGGGAGTGTGTAAGCAAAATCAGTGTGTGTTTATGCTTTCTGTCAGTGTGTAGCAACGTCTCCCTCCCTCCTGCTGATGCCACATTACTTCAGTTTAGGAGCTGCTGTCACGTTACGAGCAGCATAGACAGGTGAGATTCCACAGACTGCAGCTCTCGTCATACACACCCTTGAATAATATGATATTAATCACAGAAGTAAGACTTTCTCTGTATTTTAATTATTTTTCATTGTGTTTGAAAAATTTAAAACATGAAGATTGACTAATACATAAACAAAACAAACAAAAATGGATAAGAATAAGAATTACTTAAACATTTAAAAAAGCCAAATGAATAAGTGACACTGTGCCTTTAAATTATGGAGAAAATTCCCATTGTTTTTGTATTTCAAAACATTTAATATCAAATGCAGTAAATATTACGAGAAAATTATGAGAAACACAATTCTGTTGTTTCACACACACCACACACACAAACACACACAAGCATGTAGACTTGTAACCGTACCTCCAGTAGCCAGGGTTTGAGTTTTCGGTCCAAAATGATGTCGAAGCCCAGGACCTCAAAGCAGACGCTGTCGCTCCCTGGTGGCTGGCCAGGGCGACACATGCGGTAGGCGTGCAGCACGTGGGGCTCAGCCACTATTAATGTCTTAACCACCAGCTCCTGGCAAGAAACACACAAACACACACACAAAGAGAATGAGAATCACCAAGCGGAGCTGACAAATAGGACATAAAATCTCACTTTTCTATTTAGTCATCCCATAAGTTAGGATTTTCATAGCTGCTGATTAAAGGTCTCCTTAAACTGAAAATGATGCAATTAAGAATCCTGCTTTAATTGCTAGTTGTATCTGCAGACAAATACTCTAAAACTTTGGATTAAACTGAAGGAAGCAGTCATGATACATATTAGACCTGTTACTCACGGGCATGCTCCACTACAGCTACAGTCTACGATTTATCCTTAATTCTCCTGTCTCAAGATACCCTGTCTGTTTTAAAGGCTGAAAAAGAAGAAACACAGTGCTACTGGCACACGGCCTTTTGAATTTCACCCACACACAGACTCTCACCAATGCTGGTTGTGGTCCATCTGTGTGGCTCTCAACCCGCGTGCATGTGTGTGCTTGCACGTCTGTTTGCTGGCTGCTACCTGCCTGCCTACTCCCACTGTGTATGTGTGGAAAACATGCTCTCTCCTGACATAAACACGCACACGCACACACACGCATACTGCACAAAGCTTCCCCTCACCACTCAGGCCCCACGCAGTGCTGCTGGCCTGCAGTTTGCTGCGTCCAGTCTGACTGCTGGGTGGGGAGAGGGGCACGGTGGTCTGGCCCGGGCCTGATAAGCTGCACCCCCGCTCCCTTTTCTATTTGTCTGTCGCTCACACTCCTCCATCCATCTATCCAACCGCCCGCCTGACCCACAGGCTGCCCAGCACAAACACCTGCTCCCACCACCACATTTATGCCTCGAGTACACTGCGGTGTGTGTGTGTGTGTGTGTGTGCCCCCCTTCCCCATTACCTCCCACCCTATCTTGAGCCCTGAGCACTGGCCGCAGCCTCCCAGTGTGCATGTGTTTGCATGTATGCTTGTGTTTTGTTTGCTTTGAGCTTATATTGTTTTATAAGCCTCCTGAATTTAATTTTTTTTTACCTCATTATCATATGTTTGTGTATTATTTTAGCTATGTTGTGTGCATGTATAATTCATTTAGTTTAAAACATCTTTTTTTAATAGAATCTCTTCTCCGTCTACATAAGTGAACTAGAGATAACAGAAGATACCGGAGAAGACCTCACTAATCAGGACGTCCTGGTGGTTAATTAGCTCCTGGGTTTTTTTGTTTTTTTTGGTCCAATTGTTATCACTGAAAAAGTAAAGTAGGTCGAAAGTTGAGAACTATGTCATATTAAACTGCAGAATACAAAAGAGGAGAACACAAAGTACATGAAAGTATAGAAAAAACTGCATGTAACGTCTCTCCTTTCACAATTATGTCAATGAAAACATCAGCACTAACATGGGCACTATTTTCTGAAACTCTGAATTTTAAATGGTTATTTTTCCAAGTGGCCAAAAAAAAGGTGACCTTTGTTACAGTGTTCACCAAAAATCACTGCACTTTAGAAATCCAGATAGTGTGGTCCAATTACATTAGAGAGACAATGGTATTGTCAATCAAATACCATCTAAGTCAAAATGTGTAAGTTTTTTATTGTAGTGACTACATAAACAGTTTCTTCCCAATTGCCAGAGAAGATTAATTGAATTTTTGCATAGCATTAGACCGGTCTTTATGCTTTGGCAAGATCCCAACGAATATAAAATCCATAACTGGCCCTTTTGTAGTCAGACTAAATTACACCTAGATAAAAAAAAGAAGCTGTGGTTTAACCTTGGACACTGCGTGCCCTGTACAGCACATCAATGACACCTCAATATGAAAGAGATGCCACCGTTGCCACATAAAAAAAAAATCATGTACTCAATTTTCTTAACTCCCACAGACAATAATTTTGCAAACAAACGTGCTGGCTCACTGACTGTGACCATGAAAAGAGTTAGGGCAGCCTGCTAGGTCTGTACAGGAATAAAAATGTACAGACCTACGAGGGGAGATGAATCGAAAAAGGAGAGAAGAGCAGAGAGCTTAAATACAGAGTTGGAAAAAAAGCACAGTATGTGACTGCGAACGGACAGCAAGAACACCAAAGTGGTGAAACTTCTGAAGAAAAGCAGAGAGGAAGTGGAGAGAAACTTAGAGAAGAGGACAACGGTCTGGCTGAGACAGAATGTTACAGAGAGAAAGAAACTGAAGCGAAGAAAAAAAAATTGATAAGATAAAGAGAAACTTTTGTGCCTTGACAAATCGAGCGCATGGAGAGATTACATAAGATGCACAAAAGGAGAATAAAGAAGAATAAATGTGACCACTGCAAGCAGCCGGTGCACTGGCCACAATACTAACTGTAGTCTCAAAGCCTCAACATGAACACAAAGAGAAGTCAAAGCGGATGAAGAGAAGAAATGAAAGATCACCTTGTGGCGAGGATGATAACCAATGGGATTTACTTTTGAGGTTGAATGCTGGTAGCATGAGAGCAGACAGTAAAACAGTGCACGCACTGAGGAACCAAACAGCCCAAACAACTTTAGACACTTTAGAGACAAAGAGTCAAGGCCAAGGAGAATAGCAAATAGCAAAAAACAGAACTGGGGCTGATGAAAGAAAATGAATATAAAGGTGTTTGCATGAGCTGAGAGTGGTGCCTGATCGGGTGAGTGTAACCTTATGGATGATGTTTTCACTGAGTTCTTCTGAGAGTTAAACAAAGTTCTGAAGCTCACTGAATTACTGTCATAACAAATCATATCATCCATTTGCTGGTTCACTTGCGTCTTGTTTCTAGTTGTGTACTGTGTGGAAACTCGTGTCGGCTAGTGAGACCAGGGTGTGTGTATATAAGAGTGTGTGCATACAGATTACACCAACGGATGTATGTATGTGTTGTTTGCATTTGCGGCGTGTGGTGATATCATACCGCACATCTTTGCTTGTGTAGAAATACACATCCGCCACAATATATCTGCATGTAACGGTGTACTGTGTCTGTGTTTGTGTCTGTTTTGAGTGGACAACCCACGTACAGAGACGTCTCCCCAGAACTTGGCCACATCATAGTCGTTGGTGCGGAGGAACTCGGTGAACCAACTGATGGACCTTTTGCTGCCTTTGTCCACCGTCTCATCCCGCTCGAAGTTCTCATTGTGTTTGTTGACTGAGTAGTTGGTCAGATGCATATAGAGCTGGCTCTGTGGAGACAAAAAGGCGAGTGAGTAGGGCTTTTACAAATTAGACAATTTGCATATGCACGTTGACAACTGTCTTCTGATTTCTATATTTATTTAATTCATCGGGGAACTCAACGAAGATCTGATCACAGATCATGACTTCAGGTGCTGAATGTGTGCCAACATGTGTTATTGGGTGGTCGATGATAAGTGGTCGATCCATTGTATAACCCTGGTGTATCCCGCTCTTTAAACACGATCAGTCACAGCTGAAGACAATACATCCTCGCCCTTAGCCTACAAGGTAATAACAGTGTGACTGCAGGCCACTCCGGCCCCTGATGGCTGTCTGTGAGCCACTCTCTGTGGGATTGAACATCCATCTCCATGGCATGAATCACTCCGTCATGTGTCACAGACTGGGTAAGACAATGCACAGTCCAGTCCGGCATGTGTGCGTGTATGCGTGCGTGCGTGTGTGTGTGTCTTCATCAGCAACAGACTGCTTCAGCAGTTGCAAAACCTCAAGGCAAATATGAGTGGCTGGATATTTCATGAGACCTCTGCATGTGGAGATCTACACTAAGATGTGTGTGCACACAGTATCCCTGCACATTATGTGTGTGTGTGTGTGTGTGTGTGTGTGTGTGTGTGTGTGTGTGTGTGTGTGTGTGTGTGTGTGTGTGTGTATTAGCCTTACAGCTGTCACTGTATATGTTTGCATTGTTAGTTATTTGTTTTCATACAGAGATTACACTGTGCTTCCCAGCCTCTATCCTCTGCTGTGTTTGTGTGTTTAATTTTATTATGTTGAGTTGCATGTCTCCAGTCCATGACAGTGTCTTGCAAGTACATTGCTTTGTAAATATATACTTCTGCATTCTGTCTGTAGTCAATTTCTGACTCACCGGATTGGCCACACACGAGGTACTGATTGGAATTTCTAATATAAATCTGTGAACATTTATGTGAAAAAAAAACTGGCCGCAAAAACTAAACAGGCACATGGATAAAGATGCAGGCAATGTAATTAATTACAAGGTACCTCTACGACCATGTGTGTATTTCAAAGTCTGTGTCTGCAGCTTTAAGGCCATTATTATCATCAGTATTATTATTATTATCAACATTATCATTGATTGTGACTCACCAGGTTGGCTTCACTGGGTGCATGGTACTTCTCTGTGCCCATGCGAACCAGGCCGTCATTGTAGAGGAAAATGCGAAGTGGGTCGCAGGAAGTGACAAGGATGTAGATGCGAAGGTCAAACTTGTAGCCCTCCATCAGGAAGGGCTTGTCCAGGTACTCCTGAACAATAAAGTGCTCCTGGGCTGGCAACTTCTCACAGTTACGGATAAGCGAGATCCTGGATAGACAGAAACTTTATTAATCCTCCGGGTGGAAATTGGGGTGTCGTCAGCAGCATAATAAAATATGACATAGTAAAGGCAAAAAAGATAATTAAAAAAATGATAGATGGGAGCATAGCAGGGACCATGAACATGACTGATGACATTGGCACGGTCTTATATATATGTGCTGAAGCGAGAGAGAAAAAATAATAATAATAATGAGCCAAACAGTATACAGATTTTATGGGTTTCAACACAAGTCTTGGAAAAGACACGCTGTATTTCTGGGCCGACACATCTGCCTATTCTGGTGATACTTTCAATCTTTACATCAAAGATAAATTTTGCCCTGCTTCTGTTTTAAAATCATAAATATTAAGCACAATAATCTACAGGAGTCACAGATGCAAACGGAGGACAGATACTCACTGTGCGTGGAATGACTTTCACATTTACATTAAAAACATTTAGCCCTTTGGAGTGAACGGGTCAGAGCCATGGAGCTCGGATGGTTTTTTGTGTGACCTTCCACTGGTACATGACCTTCACTGAAAACCTATGTAAATGAATGCACTCAGCATGCCTCAGGTCTAGTGAGAGCAGGACAAGCTGTTTGGCTCTGTGGGCCATTGAACGTTCCAAAAATATTTTCTTACTCTGGCCTTCTAAATAAAACAGCAGAAAAATAAATGTACAAAAAACAGACAGTTACAACACAAATGCTAGTTTGTCTGGGCAACCTCTCTGCGAGCATCTGGAGAGCATTGTGATATATTTAGGGGGGGGGGGGGGGTTAAGCGAAACTCTACTCAGGTCTGACTGGCACTGTGCATCACATGCTGTAGCACAGGGTCTTTTAGCTGTGTGCAGGTTAATAGGAGCAGACACTTTGCTCCGTTTCAACCTCCACTCTAATTCATTTGCTTTGGTCTCATGTCACTCGCACTCAGGCCTTAAAGTATGCAGACCATTGCTTGCTGGACACATGAATTAGTTGTGTTAGTTTGTGTGCATCCATGTGGCTGCGCATACGAGGGTGAGGGGCAATATTTTGTTTGTGTGTGTGTGTGTGTGTGTGTGTGTGTAAAAGTGTGTGTGTGTCTATCCATGTGTGTGTAGGCGTATGCATGTGTGCAGGGAGGGCGAGGGGTCGTTTTAAAACAATCTCCCACTATGTACAAGTAACGGCACTGACCTGTATCACCATCACTCATAGTTAGGGCAGACCTGGGCTAAAATTGGTTACATGCACAGCCTGGAAGGCTTCATCATACACACGCGAGCAGGGACACAACACACACACAAACATACTATTTGGCCAAGATGTAAAGACTTCATTGTTCAAAAATTTAATTTTGAGGTATTTGTGATTTTGTGGGGCACCGAGCCACCAGAGGGCAAACATTGTTCTGTTCCTCTGGCTTCTGTGATCACAGAATATACAGTGTCATGGGAACAGTTGTTGTAGTTTAACCGAAGAGTTCACCTGCTCAGTGAAGTCAGTCAGACATTGTCGAAGAGCTTCTAAGGAGGCTTTATTTATGAAACCCCATAGGGAGAGTGTAAATCTAGACTGGGATCAGATACTGCCTTTCAGGTTATGATGAAGTCTTAGTTGAGCAGTCCTGCTTTCAGATGTTTGATTAAAAAAAACCCTGCCCAGCTTGTAGCCTTGGTGTGATGTTGTTGTTGCTTTGGGTTTATCAATCACCCCTTGCTCCCACCGACTTAAAGACAGCTGTATTATAGACGAGCGCTTTTCATTGGCCCGCTTATCAGCGCTCTTGAACAGAAAAGAACAGGGAGAACTTGATGGGCGCCTGACCGATGATGTGAGGGGCCCTCCTAACTGGCAGACAGCGAGCTGAATGATGAGGACGGGGTTAACAGTGTTAGTTAGTCGAGGAGGAGTAGCTGAGGAGAAGACGACATGATTGATGAGCTGGGGTGTCAGATAATCACGGCCCACACTCCCCTGCCTATTTAATTTGACACCAGAGGGGATCTCGCCTTTTTAAGCCCCACACGCGCCTTTTATTTTGTTTCGCTTATAACAAGCCGCGCTTCAGACACAAACAATAACTTAATTTAGTTGGCCGACGGAAAAATAAATTACAGGGGGTAGATATAACTTAATTTCCTGCCGCGTCCCACCATGCAAAAAAAAAAGAGAAAAAAATCTAATCTTGTGAGCCGCCCGCCATTGAATGGTTGAGCTAAACTCATCATCTTTCATATTCTTAATGTATTGCAATAATTCAGCCTTTGCGGCCCTTTATTCTTTAATAAATAAGGGCTTAGTGCAGCATGGAGTTATAAGTAATGCTCACATTATACCAGAAAGGACAAATTCAAAGAGAATGAGAGGGAAAGGTGAAGCACAATGAGCCATTTGTACTTCAACATCCCCACCTATTGGTGCCAGTGATGAATGCACGCCAAAGTATTTCTTCACAACATGCACATCAGGGATCACGTTTTCAAAGAAAAAAAAAAGTCAAAAGGAATATTTAATAAATGTTTTGCAATCTGTGCGGTTTCAACAGATTCATAGCAGCTCAAGAGATCAATGTGCAAAGTAAAACTTGACTTACATTTACATTTTATCTTATGAAATAGAAGTATGTGTAAAACTTTGTGGAGTGGGACTTTGTTGAACTTGTTTCGCATTTTGACTTTATTTCAGTTTAGTCTATGCAGCCTTGACCTCCACATACTGTCGCTCAAATTGTTGCTAATATAAAATCTGTTTCGAGGGCCACATGAGTTGGTTTAGCTCATTCAAAAGACATTAGCGTCACTCACAGGGGTTGTTTCAGAGACAATTTGAGATACTTGTGTTGTTGATAAAAAGTCTCTTTCCCCATCGTGCTTCGAAACTACTATCAACTCCTGCTGGGTAGGAAAAGTAAACCCTAATGTAACGCAGCACTGCCCTGAGGTCTCCTCCTGGTCAGGGAACACCTCCAAAAGCCAGGAAGCTTTCTTATTTACCAGCTCAAATGGTTCTCCTCTAAACAAAAGAGCTTTAAAATCAATTCAAACCCCACGCTCGCGCAGGCCTATGATGTTCAGTTGTGTTGACATTGTGTCAGAGGGGAGTCACCTCAGCTCTTTGAAGAATTGAGTTTTTGTGATTATTGTCCACCCCTTTTCCCACACATCAGGGGGGACAGAACATAACGAGCCAAATATAGCACTGTTCACTGTAGGTTCAAGAATAACTGAGTCAACACTTCTCTGACACGGCAACAGAAACACAACTGCTCAAGTGCACTGAATACTGGGATTCAGAGTGTACAGGTGTACCTAATAAACCGGTCAATGTGAGAGTAAAGGGGTCACGTCACCACCCAAACAGTTGGAAAAAAAGAAAAACAGGAACTGCTGCTGCTGATTCTATGAATACTTAACAATCTCATGTGTCAGGAGAGAGACAACAGACAAATAGAGATGTGGCATCATGACATGAGATATCCTATTGGACAGAAAGTATGAAATATGAATTCAGGTCCCACAGCCTGCTCAGCTCTTGATAGAGAGACACTATTGAGAGACAGAGTAGACTGCAGCTGCCACCTTGGTCGGTTTTCTAGTCAGACTGGTCCCTTCTGCTGATGGTGTCTCATAAAGGAATCCAATAATCACATGCACAGACCTTCAGGGAAGGAAGTACAGCAACTGCCAAGGATCGTGCCAGTGTGTGTGTGTGCCTGTGTAGTGACAAACCTCTGATTTATAAAGAGTGTGACCATGGACAATGAGGCAGCAACTAGATTCACCACACCCTCTCAGCTGAAATACTCATGGTCCCAGCCATAATGCTATTTCCACAGACAACCATGTTTTGTTGTGCTCGTCCTTTTTTTTCCGCTCTACGCCTAATTTCCTCCTTCTTTGACTCACTCACTTTCTTTCTATCCCCTCCTTATGTCACTCTCTCAGTCTTACAGCCGATGTGTTAGATATTGCTCGGGGGCAACTCGCTGGCCTCTGACCTACCCGTGACCCATGGCTCCATTGGCAGGTTTGACGATAAAGGTCTTCTGTTTGCGTTTCCTGCGTAGCTCCTTGACGTAGTTCTGGAACTGAGTGTACTCGGCTGGGAAGATCCAGGTTTTGGGTATGAAGCTGTACTCTTGAGGCTGGCATTTGATCATTCTGCAGAGATAGAGGCGGGGTAAGGTGATTGCATTTCTTTCTTAAAATTTACACTTTTGGAATAATTTTAAGTCCAATACATTTTAAAATTCGATGACAGTAGACAATCATGCCATGCTTTTAAAGCAGTGTATTCTTCTGTTTATGGGCTGGTTATGGTGGAATGCTAAAATCGCCGGGGTTGTTAGGTCTTAGAGAGGGAGCTGGCTTAATACTGAGCTTTGAAATGTAATAATCTAATTTACTGTGTTAAGGGAGACAGAAAACTTACTTGGACATGTTTCTCGCAAGGCAGTCTTTCCGGCAGATTTCGCCCATGCCAGGGAAATGGTTAATTCTCTACAGAGGGACAGGCAGACATAATAATGTTGTTAGGGCCATTACGCCACTCAATTCCACCCCCGCCCCTTCATAAAAATGAGCACATTAAAGGCAGCAACCTGAAGTGAGCTTACGATGTCCTGACATTTATGCCCAATTACGGACTCAAAACAAAAAGGTGACGCTGAGACCTTTCTCCACCCTTATTTAGTTTACCATGTTTTTTTTACACTTTAAAGGTTGGGGAGGAAAGAGGCGAGAAGAAAAAAAAAAAGAAAGATCAATCTCAACTCCGAGGGGCCGAGGTAATTGGTTCTGCATCACAAGCTCCTGCAGTGACAGTTGAATGAATTGCTTTGAGTGCGTCGAAGGGGGGGTGGTGGGGTAAAGGGAAAACCCTGGATTGTCTGTATTCTTTGACCAAATGAGCCTGAACAGGGGCGTTAATTAGGCTCGTATGAACTGAAACTTGACAGCAAACTCTCACAGTACATCACTGAAAGGGGGGGGGAAAAGGGAAAATTAACAGAGGGAGAGAGAAGGAGAACGCAAGGAGAGAAAAAAAAACAAGAACGCAGAGCGTAAAAGGAATCCATGATTATTATCCAAACGAGACAGACGTAATTAAGGATTCGGAAGAATTGCACAATTATGCCACTGCCGCGAGATGGCAGGGCCTGTGAAGGGAAATCAAAACCAGTTGTTGGGGGACTTTTCATCTGAGACATTATCTCATGAACCACCACGAGGGAGGACCAAGTGAAAACAATTGACAGCAGATCACTGGTTCAATGTGAAACATTGGCCACATTGCTACTGTACATGCAACGCTGTTACCATATTTGTAATAGTCAATCTACTGAACTGAACTCTCACTGCCCCTGTCCTAACAAGCCATACTCTCTGACTATTCTTGAGATTTAATCGATCATTAGTGCCCAGTCTAATCAAATAAGCACCCGGTAAGATGGATGGCTAACGCCAGGAGGAGAGGGGGAGCGGCCAAGTTCACTCAGCAGGACAGGGAGGTCAAACAGAGGTAAGATCCCGCTCGGAACAGTACACAAAACCCACAGAGCAGCCCTTGTTGTTCGAGCCTGTCTTATCAACATCAGAGTGACATTTGAAACCTGCCCCACCACCCCCTGCTGCTCACAACTTGTCAGTCGACCTGTCAGTCTTCCCATCTGTCTGTGTGTAGGCTCCGTTGTTTCCTCTCCCGCTCACTCTGTCCACCTCCCTCTCCTGTTTGCTATTCTCCCTCTTACCTCCCGGGGACTAAGGAAAAGCAGATGGGCAGATCCAGTCTCTCCATCTTTCACAATTTTTCCTTTTCTTTCTGTTCTATTTGACTCTGACATTAACTACATTTCAATTGGCCTCCATCTGTCCCAAAATGTCTCTATACATTATTAATTTTTTTTAACTGCTCTCATTACTTTTTTCTTATATTTCCTCTTTCTTTCTTAATATTTCCTATTTTTCTACCTGATTATTTTGTATCTACTGGGGATGGGTGTAAGTTATTGTATGGCAGGGTGTGCCAACACCAAATTTGCCCCCGGTAAGGTGCCAGAGATACCACATTATACCGAAAATGATCAAATTCAGCAACCTGATCCATGGTGTGGAATGGACACTTGTCATAAACTTTGTGCACATATGACCATTTCTGTAAAATAACTGTAAGGATAATACAACTTACCTCCACTAGTCTTGATCCATACATCTAACTTTTAAATACTTTTCAACACATGCAACATGGTATTTTTGCACATTCATCACGTTTATTTTAGAATTTTTTCTTATTAAAGTTCTTTGAAAGCCCTTTGAGATTTGTGATTTAGCTATAAAGAGTGAAATTGACTCGTAAACATATTTTCTCCTCCTAGCTTCGTCAACGTGAGTTCATATTGTTTATCCAAGTCTCTATTTTTAGCATTTCAAACTTTTGACATAAAAGTGTCAATTACTAAAAAGGTGGGGGGTTTTTTCATTAATTATTGACAAACCTATTTGTAGGCATGTGACATGTTCACTGCTGAGTTTAGCCAGTTAAATAATAACAATAACTATAAAGCAATTGTTACAGATCAGATTTTATTTTAAGTGAAGCCTGCGAGATGCTTTGCATCAAGTGGTTTAGTGGTTTGTTCTCTCTAAATATATTTAGGAATACCTTGTGCTCAAGGAATCTGCAGAAAATCATGTCTGACCAAAATAAATATTTGAAGGAAGGGTTTGTTTTGTTCATCAGAGAATAATTTAAGTATTCACTGTTTCATCTATTTCAACTTAGAGGCATGTTATTTTGTTTGTAATGTAAAGTCGGCTGAACAGAGACGTGATCCTCAAAACTTTTTTAAATTCCTGGCCGCTCACAAGGGAGCTGATCAGTAACATAATCTTTGGCTGTTTGCCACCGAGCAGCTTTCTTGGAGCACACTGAAAAAGTTAAAATCCAGATTTTCCGTTTCAATGCAGCAATTGGATCTGACACCCTTCGGGTCATAAGTTCGATCATCCAACCGCTAGGTTGCCAAGATGTACCGACTTGACATGGCGGCAATGCACCTTACCTGATAATTCCTGAGCTCAGCGATTTTCTCGTGCTGCACAGCCGAGTCATTCCAGATTAGGTTGGCAGTCTCGTCATCGTCCCGGGACTTGATGAAGTCCATCTCATTGATGACTATACGAACTGAGGGGAGAATATTCATTAGATTGTACTCAGTTAATAGTGTAATTTAAATACACTTTATATTCTTTCTTGACACTGTAGGAAAGCATCTCAAGAGCCATTTTGATGATGGAAAAGCAGCTTACTGAAATGCCAAATGCCAAATGAGATACCATCAAATATTTCTACCTCATAGATCAGTGTTTGGTAGGCTTAGATTCTGTTTTTGTATACATTAAGAGCGAAACGGGTCCAGGACATTATAGATCAAAAACCTAACAGCAATATTTACCATTCATGGGGCGGTTGCAGAGCAGCCAATCGTCATGCCTCTCTTCAAAAAGATAAATTAATTGTCCATAATGCATTCAAATCCCAGTGGAAACCCCATACTATGAGAGATAGGTGGCGAGCCCATTTTGACATTAATCCAACAACTATTTATTATTCAGTGAGTAATGAAAAATTCATATGCCCTAACGAAATGGTATTAATTAATTTTCTTGAAAGCCTTCACAAACCTGGAGAAGGCTTGCCTAATGTTGCATGGTGGCACTTGAATGGTAAAAGGATGGTTTGTATGTGACTCCATCCATCTGTTAACTTTGGTAGAGGTTAACAGTGTTTTACTAAGTGGAACTGGGAGGGGTTTACGTCACAGCAGGCCTCTGCTTACAGCGACCAGCAGGGGCTTTGCATACAAAGCTGCGATCAATCCCCGCTTACACATCGAACTAAACATATATCCTTAGGCCCAGCGTTTATGGTCCCTTCTCAGTGGGTGTGAAGCAAATTTCCAGCACCATATTCCCTGACCTTTAACCTTTAAGCTGCAATACTATAAATTCTGAAACAAGAAAAGACAGGTGGGGAAAAAAAGTAACAGCAAAAACGAGCCATCCATCTGGCCCTTAGTGTTAATTTCCCTTCACAATAGCCCTGCACTATGCTCAGAATGGCCACTGAGAGGGTCTCGTCACAGCTAGCGAACTGACTCACAGCTAGACTCCCATCTTCCCACAGAATCCCGGCAGCCCCTAACTTCTACTTGCTGCTGCTGACTCCTTAGTTTCATTGGTTGTAGTTCACCCCTGAGAGCTCTGCTGCCACACAATATACAGAGCATGTGAGGAGTGCTTACTGTGCTCTTTTGGTCCTTCTCAAACAAAAGAAATAAATAAAACCTCACTGCCAAGTTAAATTACCTCAATAAAGATTTATGTATGTATGCGAGGCAGAGCTTTCTCTGTGGGAATTCACTTTCACTGGACTCCAACTGCAACAGCTTTCATTTGGGACATTACGTTACAGTGACCGCCGTCGAACAATCGGCCACAGCAAATTAGATTTCATTGTTGAGACAACATCGTGATTGGATTTGCGGTGTTTTGAGGGACTGACCGAGCCACACTGAGAACAATTCACTGTGTCACAGTACATTAATCTTACCTGCGGCACCATCAAACATGCTGCTCCCACTCACTCGTGAAATTTTCATTTGGAAAATGTAAATATGAATTCAGAAGCTTGAATTCGGAGGCTTTGTGTTATACAGTGTACACACAGTCACGAAATCTGATATGAATTTAGCTTACTAACATGTGTTCGTTAATATTAACAGTGCTTCCACCATGTTGGGCGTAAGTAGTGTCCTGACTGGAGTTGTATTAGTAAGGCAGCTGAAACCGCAGCCACTTGCACTGCTGCTAAGCCTTTTCAGGCTACTCCCTTGTTTTCCATCAAAAAACATCAATACTAGGATAATGTACAACGATGAAAGGGTTTCATCACCCAACTCCCAGAAAGCCTCTTTTCATCCTACAGTGGCTTCTCAGACTAGATGAACTCTGAGATCAAAAGACATTTTATCTCTGTACACTGATATTTCTGTAGTGTATGTTCCTGTTTTCATCTCCTTATCAAACCTGACTTTAAACGTGTCTAAAATGAACGTGGAACATTTTCATGTTTGGCTTTTATTACTGTCATTTTGAAAGCATTTTAACATCCTCGGATGTATAGGTTATCATACCGATCTCATATTTGGTGCCAGCGACATTGGTGCTGATGGTGCCTTTTTTCTTCTTCGTGTGCACCTTCCTCTTCCCGCTGCTCTGGTACAAGCCCACAGATGGCCTGTTCATGGGGGACGCTCCTTGATCCTCTGGAGGACGAAACAAGCACACAACAAAACTAGATACAGTCACAGCTTGTGCTCCGCCTGGCAGTAGGTGCTGGAGTCTCCAAATATAATTCTCTAATTTCCGCTGGGGTTTTAGTGGGGTTTGTTGATGGGGCTAGAATATAAATGAATAGTTAAGTGTAGCTTCATCCATTCATGATCCTTTTATCATTAGCTGTGTGTGTATATGTGTGTGTGGCTCTATGCATGAGAGAATAGTATATGCTTAACAGTGTATGTACAAGAATTTGCAAACCGATTACCCATTTAACAGAATAACCCTGTGGGTCATGGAGGGGTTGAGAGTTGGACTTCTCTTACTCACCTCCATCGTTGGGAGGAGAGGGCATCTCGGGTGCTGGAGGAGTGAGGGGGCAAGCCGAGCTTTCTGCTAGGCTTGGTGGGCCGTATTCACAGGGGTACTCACTGCACCCTCCAAGGGCTCTCTCACACTTGCACTAGTTAGCCTTCCCGGCTGTATATGGACGATGTGGTTCAGGATGGCCCAGTGGATTATCCGAGCATCTCCCTGGTGCCCTTCAGCAACATAGAGAGCAGCAGCAGAGCCTGAGCAGGCATGGGAGTTTGAAGGGGGGAAAGCAGTGGGTGGGGGAGGGATTCTCAAGGGTCTACACAGCCCCAGCTTATTTACAGACCCAAGAGGAGAAAAGGGAGAGAGGGGGTGGACAGAGGGATAGATAGGAATGCCTGTGGAGGAGAAGAGAAAAAAAAAAAGATCTTTTACAGATGCAGAGCAGCAGGCTGCTCAGAGGGTGTGTGTGCAGTGCAAAGCGTGTGTACTTTTTCTTGCTGGACTGGAGTGCATTGGACACGCTTTTGATGTAAAGCAGCATCAGCAGCAGCACATGGGCCTATCGCACTCGACATCAGTCAATCTGACATTGATCATAGCAGTTCAGGGAGAAATCAGTGCGGCTCTGACACGGCAGCACTACAAGTGAAATTGTCCAAAGCTGTGTGATGTCCGCTGGACTAATTGGTATTCCGCGAAACCATTGTGAAATATTAATGTGGTTGTCAAGTGGAGAGTTTGCGGTGTCTCATTGTGTCTAATGCTTATGCCAGCTGGGTTTCATTGTATGGCTGGGAGGTCACTTCATTCAAACAGATGGCATCTTTACAGTGGTTTGTTAAAAGGCTGCTCCAGGCCATGAACAGTGCGGGAAATTAACACCAGTCACCAGCCAAATTCTCTCGTTGTTTGGCTGTGGTCTGCGTGTGACTCATCAGACCATTTTTGGAGGTAATCAAACAACGCTGAGATGTCCTATCTCATAAAATTATTTTGCTGGCTGGAACAACAAAGTGACTCAGTGGCTAAAAGCGCTACCTCCCAGCAAGAAGGGACTGTTTTGAGTCCCTGTCTTCTTTTGTGTGTGGGGTTCGCATGTTCTCCTTTTGTCACTGTGGGTCCTCGTGTCCAGGGGATGTAGGTCCTTTGCATTGTCAAGGACAAAACAGCATTCAGGGAGACTCCATCCAAGTGATAGACTGGTGTTGTTTCCCCACCTTACACCGTACTTGGAACGATTCCAGCTGCTCATGAACCCCACAGAGCACATAGTGCACGTAGCTGCGAAATGTTTAGTCACAATGATCCATACAAATGGGCCGAAGCTGTCCTCCCGCTTGCGGTCGCAAGATAAATCTGAGGGGCTGAGAGAGAGGGTGAACAGGAGATGTTTCTGCTACACAAATACAGCATATTCATCAATGCTGCACTAACATGTTTGTGAATTATTGGATAGTTTTCCCTCTCAAAGTCATATTATTTAAACAAAATGAATCCCTCTTTGGGTGACCTGGCCAAACCCATAAACACATCCAATCTGTGAGGAGCAGTTTCAAGAAAGCAATGCCTCTTTTTTTCAGGTCAAAATGTCTGGTAACCACTAGAGTTTTAAAACTTCCTATTTACAAATAGAATTAATAATCATGGTGAATTCTGCATGTGAATCAGTGCATGCCAGCGAGGCAGTCACTCGCTCAGACTCTTCCTATGGTTGGAAATGGAATAAAAAAATAACAGAAATTAGAGAAAAATAATCCCAATCAACAAAAATGGAGCTTAGCAGATGCAGGGTATTGGACCATGCAATATATTTACACCACATCCATCATAAGAAACATAAACTAGTACATCTACAGTTCACTGTGCTTCTTTTGCATTTCATAAAGAGATCAACAGTGGCCTCTAGTGGAGAAAAGCCCATTTCCTACCTACCTCAATTTTCTGTCCACACACACAGATACACCTGAGGATGCACATGTACACATTGGAAGATAAGCACACGATCTGACTTGAAAAGCAACCATATCGATTTGATCAATATCCAAATCAATCCAGTCACATTTCTTGATCGCTTAGTCGTCTCTACTGTCGGCCGGCCTGCCCGAGGTAAGTACATTGATCCTGGGGAGCACAGACTGGAATGAGATCAACAGAGATGGAGAGAGCAACAACAAAGAGTCAGAGTGATAAAAAAAGCGGCAAGCTGTGCTGTTGACAACCTGCCGGCACCTGCTGCACTGGCTCTGTACAGGACACAGAGGAGGCTGCCTCAATAGGTGCACTGGACCGTGGTGTCATGTAAACCGTCAGGAGCAGAGAGGTGATCGTACAGGCACATGTGATGCAATGAAACACTTTCAAACTCACACACATATAAGTAGAGCACACAATGCATTCGCTAATGCAAGTTATCTCTGAAAGATACTCGCCATTGCCAGAAGAGGGCTGTGATGTTACTTGTAATTGTTCTGCACACTATAGTTTCACACATTTATTAAATGTATGAGACTATTGTTATATATTTTTTATTACCTTCTGTTTTTTTAATCAACACTAAATACCATATTTAATTCTGCGACAGCAGCTACAATACTAAATTAAAAGTAATGCTATAACATAAATCGTTATCAATGAATAATCTGTAAATCTGTTTCAGATCTTCAGCTTCCGAGATTTTAATATCTTACATCAAGAGCCTAAACTTTTGAGTCATGCTACCATGACAACCCAAAGAGCCATTTCACAAAACTTCAACAAAAATTTCCTCCTAGAGTAAAATGTCAACTCAGATTTCAGTATACGGCTTTCATTTGCCCGGCAACAATAAAACGTCACAGATGAGGCACTTTGGTCATTTCTCGTTTTCCTTATTTGTCTTTAGTGGCAGTGATGGTTCTCAGCCACAAGAGGGAGTGGTTTCACTGTCATTGACATTTCAGAGGAGGGATTTTAATGTAACCAGATAAGAGGAACTGTTATCACTTAACAACCTGTGGTGACGTCCCAGGTTTGAATTCAGCTCAATGACCATTCCAGACCATAGCTCAAAGAATTGAAGATGTTTTTTAAAAAGAATTTGCAGTTTCTATCAAACCTCTGTTTGCTCAAATTTCCGCTCAAAGATTTTTGTTGCAAAGTCAACATTAGAACATCATCAAAACAGGTTTCTTTAAACTTTCCTCTCCATTACATTTTACTGCAAGCACTACAAAACATAACCACAACTAATTTTTCAGTAAAGTATTAACGACAAAATCTTAACTAAATCCTTTCCCCTCCCCCCGTATTTTATTAATCCTCTGGTGCAGTGACACCTTTTCTCCAGGAGAGTGCGCCACAGGGACAATGGAGCAGAGCTGAATGGGTAGGGCTCCTGTGGCTGCTGAGCTCATGCACTTCCTCTCGGCCCCACAATGCAGAAAGGCTTTATTGTAGCGAGTCAGCTCTACATGCTGCTCGTCTGCATCACTCTCTGCTTCGCTGGCTTGAATGCATAACAGACACATGTCTGTTTTTCAGGCCATTGTTATGCATATTCTTCCCCTTTTTTATCCTGTGCAAGTTGGTAACACATGCACATCTCTGTATGTCATGGTTCTCTCTCAGATATATATATTTTGTCTGTCAAACATTTATTGGAACAATATCAGGAAACAAAGTGGCTCAGGCTCAAAACCTGTATCTTCACACACATATTGTCACTACTATCATTAGGCAATGGCACTTAGAAAATACGTTACCCTCTTTTATATCAAAAGCACAAAGACAGCAAAAGGAAATGCTGAACCAAAGCAGCAGACTCTGTAGTGTCACACCTATTACACAAGTCCCTTTTTGAAAATCAGCAGTACATCCCTGAGGGGTTTGTTTTATGTTCTCACCGCTTCACAAGAAACTCCATCTTGAAGGCAGTAGTAAAATACTGAATCAATACAGACGCTTGGGGAACACCACTAAGCTTTGTGTTCAAGAACAGGATCTGCAGACACAAGTTCTTTTCTCTTCAGTACATGCGCTGTGCCCCGATCTTGTCATTACAGCAGTTCTGGGACTTAGGGGTATGTATGACCATTCAAGAGGGCAGAGATCCTGGCTAAGAACGGAGATACGCTGTACTATTGCACATCTTTGACTGAAAAGCAAATGTTAACAAAAGAATTGTCAAGCAGAAAATGGACCACATGTCATACAAATAGTATAAACCCTTTTCACCGCACACTTTCTCACACTCAAAAGGGCAAGTAATACAGTATTCTTGCAAGTTCCCTTTC
The DNA here is from genome assembly GCF_022379125.1 of Scophthalmus maximus. Classification (NCBI taxonomy): domain Eukaryota; kingdom Metazoa; phylum Chordata; class Actinopteri; order Pleuronectiformes; family Scophthalmidae; genus Scophthalmus; species Scophthalmus maximus. The sequence continues at coordinate 10,941,309 of NC_061527.1, read as the reverse complement.
ATAAAAACTGCTTCTACTTCTATCATTATCTATTTGGCCACTACCACCACACTTTCCTCCCAGGAAAAATTATAGCTGAGTGTGCAGACTGCTCTCACAGGAAAAAGTAGTTGGTGTGGAATTGACAGTGGAGGTAAAATTAGCTCAGACCAGTGACCCAACACTGGCTCCGTGCCTTCTTCCAGATATGAGGAGGAACAAGTGTGGGAGCTGTCAGCCCACGGGTTACTGAAATACACCAACAAACAGCCGAATGTTAATCTTTACTTTACATCACAAGACTCTACGGTGATGCAGGCAAACTGGTCAAAAGCAAAATTCAGCCAAAATGCTATTAAACATGTATATAGACGACAATCTCACGTGACCTTATTTTCTGTCGATGTGCACAGAGGCGTTTGTTCAAAAGCACTGCACTGCTGTGAAAAATAAAGTGAGCTTTGTATGTGTGGATGTGTATTATCAGCACATATGCATATGAGTTTAACACTTTACTCCAACTTCTGAGCTAATCCTGCCCGATCATCGCATGAGAAGACTGTTGAAAAAAACAAGCAAGAGTTTGTAGACACGTGAGAAGTCAAAAACAATCCCACTCCTCACATTTATAATAGTTAAATGAAAAGCAGGCCTGCTCTCATAACTGGGTCTGTTACAGGAAGAAGAAGAAATCGGTTGTGTTATTTTAAACACATGAGCCCAATGAACCACGTAGAAGACCAGTTTTTGGAGTGAACATGTAAACCAGACCTACCCGCAAATAATGGTGTTCTCTGCAACCAAGCCTAATTGCTCAGATACTATGGTTGCAATGCTGCAATGAATATCCCATATTAATTTAAAGACTTCAGAATACACGGGTGCCACGCAGAGTTCATGTGTTAAGCTGCTGATGATATGATTATGATTATGTAAGTAGTCCTCTCTCTCTCGAGATTGGTCATCTCCTGGAGAACCAGTCAACATGGTATCTTCCAGTTCACTGGACAGATTGTAGCCCCCCCCCCCCCCCCCCCCCCCCCTTCAGAAATAACGTCTATATAATAGCATTAACTGGGTTTGCTTAAACCTCGCAATGTAATATACTGTCTATAAAGGTTGCCAAAGGAACTGGTTGCACTCACGCCTTGGTGTGGTAACATAATGTATATCGTTGCTATGCTAGCAAGCGGTAGCTAGCATGAGGGTCGCCGTCCACTTGTGCTGGGGCAGGTGGAGGGATCGAATGGGGGGGAACAATCCGCTGCTAGCCAGTGGACACGCAGCAGGCAGCCAACGAATGGAGAGTCATGCCAACGATAGGGTTCAACTGTCCTGCGCGTTGGGGGCGTGCGACGACATTACCCCCCCTAAAAAGAAATCCCTGACAGTCAATCAATCAATCAAAAGAAGCATAAGGACCTAGCAATGTTAGCTTAGCCGCGCTAGCGTGCAAAGGATGGAGAGGCGAGGACCGTACCTTCTTTATTCCAGGGCACTGTCGGTGCGGCTCTTTCTCTGGTCTCATCCAAACGAACCGGAGAGACACCCTGTCCGCTGCGGGGAGGCCCGCCCCGTCCCGAGAGTGTGCACAAGGCTTGTGTTTATAACAAGTGAAGGAGTCAACTACGGAAAACTGACATAGACACAGAAACAAACAAAAAAGAATCAGTATCTTGTAGTCCCACGAGCGCAGGAGCGAGTCCATGGGCTAAACCATTTGCCTCGTGAGAGGAGGGGGGCGGGGCTAAGCGAAGTGCTGAAGTTTGCGTTCTCGGTCTGGCACCACCGTGATATTTAGTGCACTGCAGGGCGCACGTGACACGTCAACACATTTTCTTTAACTATCGACTAACTGTTTAAAAAAAAAAAAAGACAACAAACGCTTCACCGTGGCTGAGAGTTGTTCCCCCCCCCCCCACACTCCTCCAACTCGCCGTTGTAGGCGTCGGTGCGGCTCTTCCTCCTCTGGTCGGTACGTGCAGAGGGAAGCTACCTAGCAACCGTATTTGTGTGTGTCGCTGGCCATGGTGCTCAAAAACAACCGTGCTGTCAATGGGCGCGACCCGCCCAGAGGTCATATTACCGTGTCATTCATTTATGATTTCCCACACAGTGTCAGTCACTTCAACAAACTGGGTATACGTCAAAATGTGCCAAAGACTCAGAAGTTCTATAGATGATGTTGATATTTGGTTAAATGAGAGCTTTTGCCCATTTATGTGACCTGTAAACTTTTTAATAACTCTATAGTTTTCTGTCATGGTCTCGGGAACTAAAACCAAAGCTTTAAACCAGTCTTGCTTTTAAATTATTTTATTTTACTGCAATCATCTTACGTTGAAGGTAGGATTAAAAAGTACTTTTAATTTCATTACGGCCCACATTCGTTTGCATTAATATGTAAAGTTTCTTTTATTTTACACTTTTGAATAATGCACTGATCTCTTCCAAGGCCTTGAAGATACATTTCAAGTGTCAACTCTAGCCTAACATTACCCTAACCATTTATGTTTGGCCCACAAATCACAATGAATGTTCAAATGGTAAGGCGAGATAAAAGATTTTGTTCATTTTAAGTCAGTATGGCTGCTCGGTTACAAAAAAAATGAAAATAATCCCCTCTACATTTTTCTCACACTAGTGAAAGTTCCCTGTGAGTTGACTGCTAATGGCTCTTAACCTGCAAAATGCCATGTGACTTAAAGTCTGAAGGTTTTCTTCCAAATACATTTTGCTTTGAATGATTGTGTGAAGTTGTGTTTTTTACTTTTCATTCAAAAATGCCACATTCAAATCTTGTGGAAAACACAGAGACCCATGATGACATGATTCACACGTACAGATTCAAGGATTTTTATCACCTCATTCTGAGATCAGAAAACTTAACAGTTATCATTGACCAAACAAGTCTATTGAGGCAGATAGTGTAGCTTTGATTTGCTACGTTGATTAATTAACCCTTCATAGGCCCGTGGATGACACAGCATCACAGAAAATAAAGTGTGAAAATAAAAAACACGTGTATTTTGTGCCATTTCCCTTAAACGCCTGTTAATGTAGAGACAGTGGTGTGTAGGCAACAAATTGAGTTTGTCTCAGATCTCAATAAAATGTGTTTCTAATTATCTTCTAATGATAGTTTCCATTTTTTAAAATTTTTCTCTGTCTCATCTCAGTGACATCTCAGATTATATTTAAATGAACAGGCATGTGGACAAAACTAAGATGAACTAAGAATTAAGTTGATGTGTACCTCAGTGATAATAATGAAGATGATAATAATAATAATAATAATGACTATTGTAGTGCTATAGTGGTAGCAGTAGTAGTAGTAGTAGTAGTAGTAGTAGTACCAGTAGTTGTCGTAGTAATAGAAGTATTCGCAGTAATAATTATAGTAGTAGCAGCAGCAGCAGCAGCAGCAGTAGTATTTAAGAGAGACTTATTTTAGAAACTAGACAGCACTAATCATTGCCCCCCAAAACATGGAGCGTAGTAAATAAATAATTACGTCATGCAACTTCTAACAATATAACCAGAAGCAACGTTTAACCCTTATAAATGTAACGTGTGAGTATCTATTATGTCCGAACGGTCCGCGAAGGCAACATTTCGCGAGCCGTGTGTACGAGTGTTCTCGTGCGACTTGAACGCGGCACAAAACGACAGCAGGCAGAGGTGAAAAGTCTGGATCATGTTTTCATAGCGGCGGAGCCTCGCTTGATCGACCGAGGACATTGTAAATAAAGACCAAAACCGGGCGCTTAGCAGAGCGCGTCGAGGTTCTGTCCACAAATAGAGGACATTGATGTTGTTCTCCGCCGACCCGCTAGCACAGGCTGATATTTGTTAGCTAGCTCACGGAGGACCCTGTTAGCCCACCGCCGCCGCCGCCACCACCACCATCATCATCATCATCATCATCATCCTCATCCTCGTCGCTCCTAGCCAGCTGTGCATCGCCCCGTCTTCCTACGATGGGAAACGCAGCGACTGCCAAGAAAGGCAACGAGCAAGAAAGCGGTAAGCACCCGAACCCCCAGCTAGCATGTCAGCCATCCAACACTTAGCTGCCCCGCGCGCGGTTGTTATGAAACCAAGTGGAGAGCAACCTTTAGCAGTGGTCGCCCAGTGCTAGCTGACAGCGCCGCAGAAGAGAACCATCTTTGGTAGGGCAGTTAACAGAGGGGTGTGCTAGCTCCCTCCTAATTATTACCGTGTCCTTATCTCGCTTGGAAACATTGCCACGAGACGATGCGGCCAGCTGATCACCGAAAAGGACGCATGGGCTCGGAGACAAGTGTGCCCCTCGCCGCCCTGGTTCCCACACTAGAACAACACAAGGGAAGGATCATCTCTGCTGGGCAGAATGAAAGCTTTCAATAATTGTCCCACGCTGCGACGTTGAGCTTAAGTTATCAAGGCACCATGTTGGATTTCATAAAAGCTCGCAGCAGCTGCCTGGAGCCAGGCAACATCAGCAGACATTGTTGTGTTTGTTTTTAGTAAAGCTGCAGTGCAAGGCCCTGGGCACTGTAACCAACAGGCACCTGGCAGCGTTGAGGACGCTGGGTGTGTTTAAAAACCAAGCTAGTGGTTGTCATAAAAGCAGATATCTTTTGTCTTTCTGGTGTTGTTTTGGTGCCTTGGCTGCAAAACTTTGCTTTGCAACAGTTTCCATCCATCCTGGTTAACACTGTGATGTGTCCAGTCAGCCGTCAGCAAGCTGACTGTGAACCAAAACGTTATGCCTGGATCACAGCTGTTTTGGGGTTGTTGTTGTTGTTGTTGTTGTTGTTGTTGTTGTTGTTGTTGTTGTTGTTGTTGTTGTTGTTTTTACAGTGGCGATCAGCTCATTGCGTTGATGCTACACCGTCAAGGGAAGGCAGCTCCTCTCCTAGTCAAGCTGCAACTGTTGACGAGATTTTGTTTTGCAATCTCAATCACTCTGAAGCAGTAGCCGGGGGGCACGCCGCCGCGTTCAGAGGACTGCACCCGGGGTTAGTGTCAGTCTGAAGAGCGCTGGCCTCGACCTGCTTTCTGATTGGCAGGAGAGCCCCTGTGACTCCAGCCACCTGCAGTGTTTTTGTCATTTAGAGTTCTGTTTACCATTTTAGGTATTTAATACTGACAGCGTGAGTAGTGTGCAGCTCAAGAGTCAGTTTGTCAGGGCCACTTTAAGCACAGGGTCTCTTGCATTACCAAACTTTACCACCAGAGTGCATGACAACCTGTGAACCGCTTCTCTCCATCAGTAAGTCAGTGGGCGTTTCAGGCCTTCAGTTCCCTTATCTGCACCTGAGTGCACCATACTTGCACAGTGTTTTTGACAAAACTTTAAGAGACTGGCATTTTTCTGAGCTTTGTCGTCTTTTTAAACCTTTGTCAAAACGATGTCAGCACTTTTTACCCGTTACCCGGAGACAGATAAGCGCATTCAAATGACACTGCACAGAACAAGTAGACATGCAGTTGTCCACTGAAACCGAGGCAGAGCACTTGAACAGGAAGCTTAACTTTATGCGGTTAGCCAAGCATTTGCTGTGCACTTGGCCACATACAGGAAGCCAGTGTCACCCATTTGCTCTTCGGTCTGAAAACGGTTGCTTTGCCTCGGAAGCCAGTCCACTCGCGCGTCAAGAAACGTTGTCTCCAAATGGCCCAGGGAAGGGAGCAATCCTTCGCCAGCCGCTTATTTCAAAAGTGTCGCAAGGGTAGCCAAGAGCAGAGAGGACAGGAGAGTGACGCGCCTCATATCTCTGAGTTCACCATCATGTGGGATAACTTCAGTAAGTGCAGCGTTGCTTTTACACTTGAAATGTGTCCGCCACAATCAATGGCTCTGAGCAGGATGAGTGTCGGCCTGTGTTGGTTCATCTTGTTCCCAGTTTCTTCGTAAACCTTTAAGTGTGATTATGTGGGTTTTTTAGTGTACCTGCTTGTTCATCTGGCCACCAGTATCTGGTAAGGTTTTAAAACTGCAAGCGGCAGCCCGTTTTCACAACCTTTAATTATTTTGATTTTCTCCTAACTTACCCTCATCGGGCTCACAATTGCTATATTTTCACTCGGCTGTAAGACATAAGTAAAAAAAACAATGCAGGTTGTGTCAGGCGCTTACATCATTTCAGTATCTCCCTGTCCTGTCATTTTTGTCTTCTGTTTTGCAAGTATGAAATGTGTATTTATGTGTGCTTTCTATAATGTTCTATCACTGTTTTGTTCTTTATGGCAGATGATTGTAGTTTAACATTATTAACATTATTATTAATTTTTGGTATTTTATTCAGAATAGGATGGTAAATAGCGTCCTCAAATAGTGGTGAAAAGAAAAGAAAAAAAAAAGTTAAATTGACATACTCGAAAACTACTGTAGTCGCTGTACATAGTCAAACCACAGTGAATGGAAATATCCACTTGTTGCATAATTGTGAAGAAGATTTTTCTTTTGATGGTTTCGTACAGCAGTTTATAAATACCCTTTGCTCTTGGATTTAGCAACAGTTCTCAGAGACAATGGAAGAAATAAATATTTAAACCAAAATAATCTTATTTCACTGCAGAGCAGTGTTGTCAGATTGCAGCTCCGTCAGGTGGTAGGGTGCCTTACGTTGTCTTTTCTGGTGTCATTTATCTCGTGTGTTGCATTGAATCCACTTGAATGTCAAATGTTCTTGTTTTTTTTAAGCACTTCATAAATGTTTCTTCCTCTCTTTCTCTTCTCCATCATTTCCATCCATGTGGGTGAATGTTCCTGCAAACCCTTGGTGAACTGTAGAGACTTTTGGTATGCTCATTTTTCCATGAGCCGTCCTAAATCACAGAGAGACTGTTTATTCTGCAGCTTAGGGCCACAGGGCTGGTATTATTGTATCTGAATATTACAATGTTAAACAACGCAGTCAGTGACGCATATACAACAGTCCATCAATGCTATGTATGCATTTAAATCAGTAACACTAAATCAAAGTGCACCAACCAACTACACATTAGACACCTGCAATGACTCTGTGACTTTGGACATCTCATGTCTGCTGTGACTTTTACAATGCACTCTTTCTAATGCCTGCACTATAGTCCGTTCCCCTCTCTCTCTCTCTCTCTCTCTCTCTCTCTCTCTCTCTCTCTCTCTCTCCGCCTTTTGTTATTACTACTTCCCCCTTTCCTCTGAAAGAGATGCAGAAAAGCTTGAGTTTGAATTTGAATTTAACCAGTTATGTAAAGTTCACAACAGCTCTTTGCATCACTTTATCAAATCAAATTTCCTGCTTTAGGTGTGTTGTTTTGAGTTTTATTAATGAGGTTTTTTTTGTTTTGTTTTTCTTTGTCAAGTATAGTACTCATGGTACTTGACATTTGCCTGACCTTAAAGTGCATTTGTTCCCCTGAACCGTTGAACTTCCTTTGGCTACCTTCCTGAAGGTGTTACCTGCCATAGTTTGTTATTTCCTTGAACACGTAAGGTTAAAGGGGTAGTTCAGTGATTTTGATGTGGGGTGGTATGAGGTACTTATGCATAGTAAATATGTTACCTTATGGAGATGGCGATCAGCGATGTCATTTAACGGAGTTTGGAGGGGAAGTGGAAGTAGCGAAAGTTTGAGTCCCACTGTTGCAGAGGGGACCACCGAAAAACTTTATTTTTCGCCACATTTTAAAACGTTACCTAAAAAAATTATATATCCGTTCAATTGTACACTAAAGGAAGTATTTTTTTCACTGCTTTAATTTGCCGCCAGACAGCCGTTTAAGTTCGCACTGTTTTTTCAAGCGTACTTCCGGCATGTATTTACTGCAGCGACTCGCCGGTGCAGCATCACTGCGAAAATCAGCTGTTCGACTCAAAGCTACTGTACTAATGTACTTGTGAGTTACACAAGTACATTTGAAAAAAAGTGCAAACTTAAACGGCTATTTGGCGGATAACTGAAGCAGTAAAAAAAATACATCCTTTACCGTACAATTGGACGGATATTTTTTTTAGGTAACCATTTAAAAATGTGGCGAAAAAGACGTTGTTCGGTGGTCCCATTTGCAACAGTGGGACTCTTACGTTACTTCCATTTCTCCTCCAAACTCCGTTAAATGACATCGCTGATCACCATCTCCATAAGGTAACATATTAGCTATGCATAAGTAACTCATACAACCCCACTTCAAAATCACTGAACTATCCCTTTAACTGAACTTGTTTTAGTACCTAAATGTGGACTCTTTTATTACGCTTCTCTCTTGTTCTTGCAGTGAAAGAGTTCTTAGCTAAAGCCAAAGAAGATTTTTTAAGAAAATGGGAGTGTCCACCACAGGTAGGTTGCTCCCTATGAGTACTTCATTACTCCTCATTCTTTGGACTCATCACACATTCTGTATGAAAATCTTAAATGGCCTAAATATTGTTGAATTGAATACTAGCTGATTGCACAATTGTTAGTAAGAGGTATTTACTGTAACATGATCTCCATCCAGGGTTTTTACTCTGAGCTACAGGAACACAAAATGTTTTACTAGGAGAATCCATAAGGGCTCCAAATACACTACACTTACAGGCAGAGTTGAAGAAATTCAGTCATCAGTTTGCTGTCTCACTTGTGCTGATAATGTGTTTCCTCAGAGCACAACAGGCCTGGATGACTTTGATAGATTTAAGACGTTGGGCACTGGCTCATTTGGGCGAGTTATGCTCGTCAAACATAAAGGAACAAACCAGTTCTACGCCATGAAGATCTTGGACAAACAAAAAGTAAGTGTGAGCCTCTAAAGAAATTTTGTGTGGTCTGTGAAAAGTACACTTGTGCACGCTCTACAAATGCCGTGATTACATACACGATGCGTATCAAAGGAAATGGAACGTTTCCTCTCGTGAGCTGCCAGCATGTTATGACTAAAAACCCCAGAGGTGCTTCACGAGAGATTTGATCTTTAAATACTGATGTAAAAGTCGTAGGAGGAGGTTGGCGTGTCCTCAGTGCGTTGATCACGTAGCAATCCAAGTGTCTGAACTCATTTTCTGTTTCAGCTCCACTACTGAAAGACTTTAATTTTTACAGTTTTTGGCTTCTTGTGAACTGAGTGTGTGATATTCTGGTGCGTTGGCTTTCTGTGATTGCTTGTTTTGATTCTGAGTCTTCTCATTTTTATTATTTTTGATTATAATATAACTTGTGGATGCAGTGCTGTTTAACACCTGACTTTCATGTTGTATGTCCGAGGTCCCCGCCAATGCATGAATGCACCAGACTGTCAGATGTTTCTAATTGGTTTTATATATTTAACCAGTAACTCTGGGAAAAAAAAAAATCAAACAGAACACCAGTCTTGAGGAAGTTTTAAGTCACTGCAAGTTTATTGTGAAACCTTGGTAAGATGAATTGAAGCCAATAGCTGACTGGAGAGTAGTACTGACACAATTACAAAATATAAATAAAAATAATCTGTAGTCATGGGGCCAAAACATGTAAATGCTTTCTCTAGTATGATAATTTCTTTCCAACTAGATATATCAAGTACTCAGAAATCAGGAAAACACTTATGAGTATTTGTCACTTTGCTTTACATTGTTCTTTGGAAATTGTATAACACACACACACACACACACACACACACACACACAAACCAATTATCAAGACCGTACTGTGCTAAATAAACACTTGATACTTAATTTCTTTTTTCAGGTGGTCAAATTGAAGCAGATAGAACACACGCTAAATGAAAAAAGAATTCTGCAGGCCGTTTCCTTCCCCTTCCTTGTCAGATTGGAGTACGCTTTCAAGGTACACGCCGGCACCAACCGCTTACAAGTATTTTCAAATTGTTTTTTCGTTTCAGCGCACTAAAATGTTTTCTTATGAAGATGAGAAAGTATTATAATAAAGTACAAAGTAGGAAAAACAGTAAGCTATTGTGTCGGTGTGAGCCTGCTGACAAGTTTCTGCCTTTTTTTGAACAGGACAACTCAAACCTCTACATGGTGATGGAATATGTGCCCGGTGGAGAGATGTTCTCACATCTCAGACGTATTGGAAGGTTCAGGTAAAGAGTGAATACAATTCTGTTTTTAAGTATCTTATTGTTTTGGTTGGAGTGTTTTGTTGGCCACTAACGGCTGAACCAAGATTTTTATCCATTTTATCTTTGAAATCTGTGGTCTGGTAATTCTGTGGGTGAAATAGCTTGAGACCAGTCATTTTAAATTGGCTGTACCATGAATGATTGCATTTGCTACTTCACTCAAAAGAGGCTCGTGTTCATATATTTTATCAATGTCTGATTGTCCACGTTTCCCTCTTTTAGTGAACACCATGCAAGATTTTATGCAGCTCAGATAGTACTCACCTTTGAGTACCTTCACTCCTTAGACCTCATCTACAGAGACTTGAAGCCTGAAAACCTGCTCATAGATCAACATGGGTATATCCAGGTACACGATACACGACGTGTAAAGGTGTCATCAACTAATTCTGTCTGTTAACTACTAAGTAGTGAATGTCTTGACCTACTAGATGCTGATATGTTAGAGGGGTAGTGCTGAAAAACAGAACAGGTAACCGCGTTTACTGAGAATCATTTAAGCTGCCAAATATAAGCATGGGCCTATTATTGTTCTTTCTTCAGGTCACAGACTTTGGCTTTGCCAAAAGAGTAAAAGGCAGAACCTGGACATTGTGTGGAACTCCTGAGTACCTGGCTCCAGAGATCATCCTCAGCAAGGTGAGCCCTTCATACCCATTATTGCCCGTACAACCATCTTCCTACATGTAGTTTTTTTTTTTTAGAATATGCCGAAGCACAGAGCTGAAAATATCCAAATACTTATGGTCTGGACTGTGCATCTCAGGGCTTCAGACTGCCATTGCCGATTGTCACCCAAGGTGGTTATGTTAAGAAGACTGTCTTTGCAAACTAATTCAAGAAAATGTCCCGTTTCCCCCAGGGCTACAACAAAGCTGTGGACTGGTGGGCACTTGGAGTTCTTATCTATGAGATGGCCGCCGGTTATCCTCCCTTTTTCGCTGATCAGCCTATCCAGATCTACGAAAAGATTGTGTCTGGCAAGGTAAGCCTGGTTAGCAATTATTTCACAATTTAAGGCTTGGCCATTTCTTATCTTGAACTTCAACCATAATGACCAACTCAACAATGGTCTCCAGTAGTCCTTCACTGCACATAACTTACTGCACTCCAGCGCATAAAAGAATCCAGGTGGAGTAACTACAAGTCATATCCTGCAACTTATTCTTGATCATTTTGAATTTCTTTCTTTTTTTCAATCTCGTAGGTACGATTCCCCTCTCACTTTAGCTCCGACCTGAAGGACCTGCTGAGAAATCTGCTTCAGGTGGACCTGACGAAGAGATTTGGCAACCTGAAGAATGGTGTGAATGACATCAAAAATCACAAGTGGTTCTCCACAACAGACTGGATTGCTGTCTACGAAAGAAAGGTCCGTCTTGATTTCGTTGTTGTATATAATCAGCATCTTTCCCAAATAAATATTGCATTGTGCATTTTTTTTTTTTAGGTGGAAGCTCCCTTCTTGCCGAAGTGCAGAGGACCGGGAGACACAAGCAACTTTGACGACTACGAAGAGGAGGACATTCATGTCTCACAGACGGAAAAGTGCGCAAAAGAGTTTGCTGAGTTCTAGTGAGTTGGCCGGAGTCACATCAGGGCTCCCGTGTTTTTTGGATATTTGCACTCTCCTGAGGGTTAAGGTGGAACTGAGGCCGTCACATGTTCAAAACAAACGCCTCATTCCTTCATTCCACACAGCTGAATGAGGTCCTTCTTGCCATGATCCTGCGTGCAGTTAGCACTAACCTATACACAGGCACATTATGCAGACACCTCTCGTGCTGCAACACAAAAATACTAGACCACGTCCGCATTTTCTTATTTCTGTTGTTTTTGTTTTTGCCACGTTTGAGTATCCTCTCTCCTTATGTCAATTCAAATAATTATTTTGAAAAGCAACATGAAAACTAATATTGCTCCCAATTTCCAAGTGGCACAAAGAGTGATGGATTGTATTAGCTGGTATTGCACATTTTGTGAAATAAGCTTGAGGAAAACAGAAGGGATTTTAATATTAATTTAATTTTTTGGTTCAAGATTTCAACATTGAATTTGCCAGATGTCTGTCATCATGTGTTTGAGGGTTCCGTTTATTACTCATTAATCATAACCACTTCAACATGAACCATTACTCATCATTCTGGTGTCCTACCACCTACAACTGTATATATGTGCATATAGAAATATACATGTATGATACATACAATTTGAACACTTTTGTTAAAGCATGACCAAAATTCAATCAAGGAAGGTGTTTTGTGAAGGAAAAGAAACTGTGGTGACTTTCTGGGTTTTAGCACTTGGGCATTCGATTCTTGAAGAGACTGATAAACGTTGACTATAAGTGCTATTGTGCAACAGAAACTTGTCAGTGCTGTATTAGTTGATCAGTTGTAGCATTGTTTCATCCATATCCGGTCACAGGACATTTCCTTTTTACCTCAGACTAAGTATGGTATTAAATCAGTTGAATGACATTAAATATTTTTCAGGTACAGTTCTTGTTTCACAATGAAGTTTGATTATGTGACTCCACATAACAGGTCAGCTGTCTTTGGTACGTCCAAAAATATATGAAGTGCATCGACATGGCATTTTTTCAATAGCTGAAAAGTCAGTTAGATTTTCATGAGGGTACGTCTTGACGGAAATGAAGCAGTGTTGGTCGCTTGGACATATTTGTCCCTTTTAAGTTTGTGTTTTTGCTTTTGTTTTTAAAAGCGAATTGCGCTTTAGCAGAGCACTCGGAAGACATCATGTAGCTGCCATAATTGCTTTATTTTTTGTTATTACATTTGCATGTTTATTAAGTTTGTACAGCAGTGTCACAACAGGCTAATAGTGCCCCAAAAAGTGTTCCTATGTTTTTTGTTGTTCTTCATTTTGTTACCTTTTTTAATTGTTTCATAGCCAAGGACATTGCTCCATTAGATAGGTACTTTTTATCCCAGTGACATATTCTCCTGAATAATCCAGTTAGAACTAAATTTTATCATAAAATACACTTAGATCATGAAGGGCAACTGTCATTTCCTTTTTAATATTCACTCATCTTGGTCCATTACTTGGCTGAATCATCAATTGACTGCAGTTTTCACTACCGATCAACAAAAGTTTTAGAACACCTCCATTTTTCCAGTTGTGTTTTTCCAGAAATGTATATTTACGTGAATTGATGTCTCGTGATTCTGAAATGAAACCATAAAACAGATGAATTGAGCATATCTCCAGTTGTTAAGGAGAGTAAGCAAGAAAGCATGTATTCATGTATTGCAATTTTGACTCATTCAGCAGCGAAAACAAGCATTTTTCAGAAAGTTTGTCCCCACACCGTTGCATAATTTCCCACATCAGTTGCACTTGTTGGTCGCTTTGCTTTCACCTTCTCTCCAGTTCATCCCTACCCAGCCTTGCAGGGTCAAACTGCTGCTCTTCCATCATGTGATGCCACTGGTTCTTTTCTTTTAATGTTTTGGGTCATTTTCTTGCTGTGGGATGAACCTCTGACAAACTATACTGTCTTCCTTTCTCACCATTCTGATAGCAATACACAGCACTAACTCAACTTATTTTACTTCCATTGCTGCAGGAAAGCTGTAAGTTAACCTTTTCCTCCACCCCTGTAAAAGGCCTGTTCCCTGACAGGATTTCAGTCGCTCTTGTCCCATTTAACGTTATTCACTTCGCTTGAACTGCTGAAAATGGGGGTGTTCTAAAACCTTTGACTCGTAGCGGTATAGTGTTTTTCGTAATTTCCTTAAAAAATCAAAAACAAATTTGCACACTGTGATGGAGCAATATTTGCTCATTCTTCCTGGCAAAATTGCTCAGGCTGTCAGTTCAGTTAGAGGTCATTAATGGATAAAAACGCTGTAGTCTTGTCTCAGACTTTCAAAGGGAATATGGTCAATATTCTAATATCTTTTTAATTGTAAGCCACTTCTGTTAGGTTATTGTCTACACATGGTTAATGCATATTTGTCCCCCTTATTTATGTTTTTCTTTCTTAACAGGGCACCATTAATCTCCCAAGTAATTCTGACACTTTGCCTGTCCATGCTACTGAAATGTGTGTCCCAGCCTCTGAAAACTCCTCACCAGTTTAACATGTTACATTTAGAATAATTGTATGTCAAACATTCAATGCCTACAATGCCAAGGTGTCCACTTGTTTAACTTGTAGATGTTAGGAATTCTCTGCTTGTGTGATCCTTTGATTCCTTTTGAAGGAGGTTTGACTCTGTCGTCCAAAGAGAGGTCAGAGATTGAGGTCATGTCTGCAGGCTGGATGCTATGGGTTTGTGGGGAAATCAAGTTGTTGCAATCTACATCTTGTTGGAAACAATAATGCATCGTTGTCCCTCTTTCAGTTTTAAGTCTTCAGACGTTTTCATCATTATTTGACGTGGTGCTCAAGTCTTTGTAGATGAAGAGAAATGCAATTTAATCAAGTTCAACAATCTTAGAGAACCAAATGTACTGAATGCTTTTTCGAAGTACTTATGTGCTGTTTATGGCCTGAATTTAAACCTTCTTTTAACAGATTGAGCACATGATGTGACATTTTACTTAGCCCTAATTTCATTTCCAAAGGCACAACTGTTTCTTATGATATTTTTTATTTATATTCAGAGATGTCTAATAAGATGACATTTTAAATGTTTCAACTAGAGTTAAGTCTCAGTTGATAAGGAGACTCCAAATATTTTACTCTCAAGTAAAATAAACAGTGAAGATATTGGATTATTTATTTGTACAACTTTTATTTAGTTTTTCCCTTAAAAGAAGAAAAGATTTATTCAAATAAACATATTTACAGTAGTTAACACACACTGATGCCTCTCATGCCTACTTAAAATGATATACTTTTCTTTTAACTTGTGTTTTTCTTTACCTTTTTGTTTGATTAGTTAAAAATCAATTTTATCAAAGAGGATGCATCATTATTTTCCTAGTTTAAAGGTTTAACAGAATGTAATTGCAGAATCAATAGAATCTATTTCTTTCTTTTTTTGGACATATTTTGAAAACTATACCTGGGAATTCAGCATGTTCCAGTCCAAACTGCCTCTCTTCTTAGGTGTCATTTATCCCTCCCATGTGTGTGATGATGTTTGTCATATTTGATGTAAATGATGGCACTTTTCCCTCTCGCCACTCCACACTCCCCCGATTGAAGGAAAGATCAGTTTATGGAGTTCTTCGTAGCTATAGTCACACATGCCAGTGTGGTATGGGATCCATAATCTGAAAATGTGTCTGTATTTAGTTTGTGGGATATTTTGCACATCATTTAAAAGGCTGACACGTTTGTTTTTGTTTGTTTGTTTGTTTTCCCACCCATATTTACTTGTGTTTGCAAGGGGAAAATACTTTGCTGTAGCAGATTTTATGTAACAAAGGATATGTCACTATAATAAATTCTTTTTATCAAAACCTGTAATTGTTTGTATTCGTGTAATAAATACGAGAAGTCTCATGGATGTCCATCCACGGCTTCAGGGGGGGTGGTTCATCTCTCTGAGCTACAACCGCTGGCGTGGAGACCGCGGAGGGGGAAAAACTACATTTCCCATGATGCTCTGCTGTCATGTGGGCGAAGAGGGCTAAACCGATGAGGAGCTCCTACTTGGTATTACTTGATTAGATCTTGATTTTTATCAAATGAATACCACTTGTTTATGACTTAATAAAAATATCGCAGTGACCAGAACACATGTTCGCCGTCTGAGCTACGTGTCCGGCCCGGACGAGGTGTCGCTGTCGAGCAGGAATCATCTGAAATAAGGTAACTTAAATACTGTGTTAGCTAAATCGGCTAACTAGCTTAACACGAAACGACGAGCCGATGTCTGTTAGCGCAGCGCTATTTCTGCACCGATCTGTGCGCAGTTGTTCGTCTTCGTTTTATTTATGTTCGTGGTAAATGAGGCAATTTTCGCGTTATTGTGTATATATATATACATATATATATATATATATTTCATTTCGCTAACGTGAGTTTTAGGTCGTCGGTTCCACTCGCCGATGCTCTCCACCGCTGTCTGCGACTGACCGAGCAGCACTTTGTTTTGCTCTGTCGCTGTGTTGTTGTTTTTTAACGTCGTTGGTTTGTTTTTGTTTTTGTGTTTTTTTTAAATTTATTTCGCGAACTGACTGTCCTGTGTTTGTTTCTCTCCAGTGAATGACAGACCGCAGCAGAGAATCCACGATGGTGTTTGAACTGTCGACACACTAAGTTCTCCGAGATAAAAGACATCTGATGAAAAATCCCTGCGACGTGACAGATTGTAAGAGACATGGTTTTGTTTCATGATGGATGTGATGAGAGACTAAACATGCAACTGCAGCGGTGTAAACACTCGCGTCTCACCCACTAGTGTCACATTTATGGTTTCGGTTTGAAGTGAATCACGTGCCCCAACGTTGTCTGACAGTTTATGGACGAACGGTGTTTTTGTTTTTAATATATCAAGCTGAATGATAAGAGACGTGTATGACATGAGAGATGAAGCAATTACTTGATCATACAGGATTAATGAATATATATTTTGATAGTCGTTGAATCGTAAAATTAGTTTTTCATGTAAAAGTGCCAAAATGTGAAGGTTTCCGGCCTCTCAAATTGAAATATTTGCAGATTGCAGATATTCCTCATTCATAGTACTACTTGGGCACCTGTGACTGATTTGTAACATTTTGAAAACTAAACGATTGATTAAGGGAAGAAAATAATCTGTAGATTATTCACTAATAATCAGTTGATTATCAAAATTGTTGATAATGTTCTGACTGATTAATGAATTAGAATGGTTTCTCCTGCACTGATTGATTCAAAGATTCTTATTTTGTGTGTGTGTGTGTGTGTGTGTGTGTGTGTGTGTGTGTGTGTGTGTGTTTTATTTTTACAGCCGGAATGGAAGACAAGGCAAATGGCTCTGTTGACACCAAAAGGTATTGTCTCCAAGTATAGTAACATATTGTTTATGGAAATATTTGATAGAATATGTTACGCCACTGTTGTTGTTCACTGTGTCGGTACAACATTAAGTTGAGTCTCTTCCCTGTTGTTCCCCGCAGCCCCGTGGAGAATGGTCAGATGCCGGACCCTGCCAACTGGGGGGTCACTGACGTGGTCAATTACTTCAAAGCAAGCGGGTTCGAGGAGCAAGCCACGGCTTTCCAGGATCAGGTCGGCTGTGCTCTTCTGCTGAAAATCCTTTTTCACGCGATGCTGACAACGTAGGATGTCAATCGAGTATTTCTCTCTCCACCTGACAGGAAATCGATGGCAAGTCCCTGCTCCTGATGACGCGCAACGACGTCCTGACGGGGCTGTCGATAAAGCTCGGCCCGGCACTGAAGATCTACGAGTATCACGTGAAGCCGCTGCAGACTCAGCACCTGAAGAGCAACGCCTCGTAGCAGCGCAGGCCTGTCCCGTCCCGACACTCACCTCAGTGACAATCATCATGTCAGGAGATCCCAGGTCAGCTGCCGCTTCACAGACTCCACTGGTGGCACAGCGGCACCATAACAGGATTCGAATGCTGTATGTTTTTTATCAGCATGGACCCCAAAAATGCTTTGAGCCGGGAGTCCACTCCGCTGTTTACCCTTTCAGCCATTCTTACCTTGGTGCTTGAGGTATGTATTTTATTTTTGTGTGTGTGCGTGTGTGCGTGTGTGTGTGTGTGTGTGTGTGTTTTATATTAAAAAAGGACATTTTGGGGAGGGGGCAGAAATTTCTGCAGGTATTATATTTTGTGTGCGTGTGTGTGTGTGTACATATGTTTGTGGGTGTGTGCAAAGTGAATTGAATGTTTGTTTGTTTTTTAAGTATTTGTACTGTATATAAGATAATATAGTTGAAAAGTGTGTATGTTCTGTGTTACCTGAACACTTTGATACACACAGAAAATGATTCTGATGCATCCCAGTTTGCCCTGAAATCATTTCTCACCCTCTAAACTGCGCAGCTGAGTCCACGAGTCGTCCTTAGCATGTAACAATGAAGCGTTTTGTTTTTACCCAGACACAAGGAACCACCTTCTTTATCTCGGCTCGAGGCTCTTGACATGAAAATATTTTTCTGTATATATTCTTACTATGTTCCTACCTGTGGTGCTTTCAGCATTGTCACTCTGTCACAGCTGTACTGAAGTTTGTATGAGTGTATATGTGCAACATAACACTGGAGTTTTGAATATCTGAATCAAAGATTTGCAATAAATGGTGCTCTTTTCTCACCAAAGAACAACATGCCATGACGTGTAATGGCAGTGGTTTTCTTTTATTTCATTTGATAATTTTATCATTGTCATTTTGGTTTTTTCAGAGCTTGAATAGGTCCTCATGTTGTCACCCTGATTTGTCTTCTGAACAGCTGATGGAGGTTGATATTTTGAGCAACAGCATTTTCTGCAGTTGTGTCGGTGCCTTCACAGCTTTGCTCGTTGTTTCCTGCGCACTGTCCCTGTGATGTTTCCTGAGGGGTTATCCAGGGGAAGAAGTACCTGTGAGGGAAAAAGAAAAAGAAATATATCCAATAATATGACCTAACAACTAGAAGGATCGACTGTAATCAAAACTCACTTCATCTTTGTTGGCAAGGCCCATTTTGGTCATGTCAATGGTGAAGTAATGCTGGTTGGGCATGACGATCTCTATTTCATCCACCTGAAAGACAGAATACAGCCTGAGAAAGCTTGTTATAGACTGTGTGGTGTATTATTGATATTCAAATATTTGTATTAATGTTTGTTTTTGCGCTCAAGTGAGAATGGAGAGAAAAGTACAGCTGACGAGATGAATTTTATGCACGTCCATTAATTCTTTTTTCTGTTTTGATTAGTCAATTAGTCAGTTTTTATCTATAGAATATTTATATATATGATGTGAAGTTCACTGATGTCATGGTGAAAATGTGGCCGTACCTCGGGAACTCTGTCCAGGACCAGGACCTGTGTCTCATACAGGGTTTTCTGCACAGACGGCGAGAACTCTCCACGATCGTAGGGGCCAGCGAACCTTTCAATAACTGTCTCCCTCACACACTTCCTACAAGGGCATGAAATGATGGTCACTCGATTTAGAAAGTATGTTATTTCCCTTAGAGGTTGTTGTTTTTTTTTAATATTCATTGATTTATTCTTTTGAAGCAGGGTATATTCTCCTTCTGTTTTGTGTTTCTTCTCCTCGTTGCCAGATAGTTACCATGCAGAGTCAAAGGCGACATTCTGAACCTTGTTGTAGCGCCACCTAGCGTAGACGGAGGTGCAGAAACACCTGTCTTTGGTGTCCTGCAGTGTAGTGAAGCGGTCTCGCAGGAAACCCTCGAAACCAGACTGGGTGGTTTTCAGCACCTTCATGTTCTTCAACCCGCTGTGCAACACTGGGACGCCTGTACGTGGGGCACAAAGTCGGTGAGTTTGGAAAAAATCTGAAACGTGTTTATCTCCTTTAATATCTCCTCTGAATGCCACAACCACAGCATTTGAACATCACTATTCACATGTCCACCATCCACAGAGCCAGTGAAGACATTGATGCTGGGAATGTACTCAGTCTAAACTTCATTGAAGGAATACCTGCCTCAAGCTCCTTCAAGTAATTGTAGAGAAAAGAAATACAAATTAAGTAAGTATATTTTTAAATCGATAACTTGAATACTGCTCTGTGTGTTTGTGTGTGTGTGTGTTTACCATTGAGATTCTGCTCAACGTCGCAGAAGCGACAAGTCTCTGGGCTGAAGATGAATGCATGAGCGTGTTCTACCCCGTTCTGAGAGAGAGAGAAACAACAACCTGCATCTAAGTCAGGGACACAAACTCACGAATGATAATCTGGGTAAAGATAAAGTTTGATTAAGGATATTTTAACTATGACTATCGCTCACATGAGTGTGGTCTAACATGTGTCCTTAACAACGGTGATGTCACAGTGTACAGGAGTACACTGTGACATCACTGTAGCAGGATGAGATCCCCTGGTGTTTCAGGAAATACTAGGTTTTCAGCGATGCTTTTCGCAATATAAGAGTATCCCTTATTCAAGTGTTTGAATAAGGGATACTCTACACCATTATGACAAGTACAATATTTGCCAACGAAAAGACACGCCTGCATTTTACCTTCTCTAACCGTCTCCACGGAGCCTCCTCCATGTAAACCTTGGCCCTCAGCACATGGTTGAAAGAGGTGAGGAAATGATTACAGACATCCAGGGCAAACTGCTCGATGGTCTTCACCTGAACAGGTGCATGTCACACCAAAGGAAGAAGCGAGAGATGAATGGACGCACAAAGAGGCAGAAAACGTAACAGTATTAACAGGGTATGTTAACCCTTGACATTATCCGTGTTTGTTTGACCTGTGGGCAAACGGGTCACTTGTGTAGTGAGTAAAAACAATGTACACGTAATGACCATGTCTATGACAATGACTTGTCAGGCGACCGACAAGGCGGTTTTCTGTTTCCATCGACTGAAGTTGTATTAACTGTGGTGGGATTGTGTCTTTAAATGTAACACCTACGCACTTTATTTCACTTTTTTTTAGCGAAGTAGAATCCTTTTTGTATTTCAGTGTCTAATATACTCAGTATGTATAAAATTAACTTTTAAAAAAATGTCAATGAGTAGATGTACAAATACTGTCCAGTTTAACCTCACCAGCTGGAGGAAAAGAGCTTTTTTATTAGCTTTCAAAGAATAGTTTTGGCTTCTCGTAACATATCAAATTAATGCACTACCTTATTTCCACCATATTTGACTAACACAATCCTGCTAAAGTTTGTATTCTCTTCTCAGATTGAGATTTAATTTTGGAAATCTGCAATCAGGGGTTCATCATTTCTATGTCAAAACTGACATTGATGTCAGGACAATAGCAAAACATTACTGTTTACTCTCCCTTACCATGAATCCTAGGTCCTCGTTGCTCTTGATTATTTTTCAACTGATGGCATTTCGTTTTACGTGTGAATAGTGTAGTAGTAGATGGTCATTTGTATCCACGGCCCCACTCGGGGGTCACAAGCTGCAGTGCACTGACGTGCTTTTTTTTCTGTCTGACGTGGGCGACCTACCCCCTTGAGCTTGGCCAGGCCATGGACGGTGTTCTTGATGGTGTCAGTGGGGATGATGTCTGAGTTGTCCCCGGAGAGATAATCCTTGCGTGATTTGAGTGTGAGCTCCACGTCCGCTTTCAGCTCGATGATGGAGTGGCGGCTCCCCTCTCTCCTGATGACCAACACCTTCACTGCGTTCTTGCCGTAGCCCGTCCGCACAAACTCCACGTTCTGCGCACACACAAGGGGCAGATTACCGACATGTTGCAGTGCTCGGCTCTCTGATGATGTGAACACGTGAAGCCTTTTTTTTTTCTGACATTCTTAACTGTAGATTTACTTTTTTTTTTCTTCCAAATGGTAGTCTGGGTTAACTGTGTGTACTTTTTAGGTATGTTTTTGCATAAGCATGTACCCGCCACTGTTTGTTTGAGCATGATGAATTTACAAATTCCAACATCATTGTTCATCTCTGCAAGCTATTGCCGTTTTAAGACAGAGGGGAACCATGAAATGGAAAAACTAAAATATACACAATTTGAATTTATCTTTCTGATTTTTATGTAGGAGACATATTGCTTTTAAGATTTCAGTAAAAGCAAATGGTAAGCATGATTATTTAATACCCACTGTATAAAACACAATCAAGTCTGTGTTGGCTGAAATATGTTGATGTTAGTGGTTTATAGCTCCAACATCTGCAGATCATGGTTTGGCCTCGTGGCCGTTGACCCCAAAAATGAGATAAAATGAGAGTTGGTCTCCTTTTTGGAGCCTCTGATAATCAAAAGATCAAGTTGATCATGTTCGTAGTTAAAATAAAAATACTCCTCTGTAAAACATGATCACTATTACCTGTTCTGAAGCTGCTGCCATGGTATCTATCGCTCCTTCGCCTGGTGTCTGTGTGCTCTCAGCCCCTGTACCTCTCCCGGTTTTGTGAAGAGGGTTGTGCAACATTTGCACCTAGGCTATTTGATGTTCAGGAAGTTAAAATGTAACCTGTTTTACCTGTTACACCTGTTAACTTGATACAAATTTACAGGCACAATGTGTTGTTTAATCATGAGAGAGAAACCATTTTTCTCTTTGTTGTGTTTTATTCCGATCTGCCTTTTGTTTTATCCTTCTGTGCTTCTTCATAATTCCAGCTATATTTTGGGATTAAATAGCTGAGACACCCAGCACATACATGCCCCTTAATGAATTTGTGCATCTGTAAATAAATAAAAAAGATGAAATAAGTCTGAAGGTTTATTGAGAAACACTGATTAGTATTAACCGACGGCTCTATCAAAGATAATTTGCTGATGTTCCACAGATAAAGTGTAAAACATTAATCAGAGCAAATTTTGTTTTTCCAGTTTGTAATATGGATGTCAGTTGTACTCTGATTTAGCAGTGTTGGTTGGTGGCATTATATTGGAAAATGTAATCATATCACATCCAGTTTATGCATTTCACTGATTTAATAAGTAATATTCCTCCAGACAGTTTATACAGATGGGTCTCACACATGTGTGAGTACAAAACAACTTCATTTTGAAGCACTTTCATTTTTCATTATAAATCACTCTCTCACATTTACATATTTTATAATGTATAACTTTCTCATGCTGTTGGTGTTATATGTCATTAATTCAATTCATTCATACTGTCCATGCTTTACTTTTTCACTAATGTTTTCACATTTTGGAAGTAACTTGAAAAGCCAAATAACGTAACTGCACAACTAAAGCTTACATGTAGTTTTTGAAATATGTCTTTAATTAAATTCATCACCTCAATTGCAGGTGTAAGTCAGGTGTAAGTCTTTCATTTCACAGTAACATGGTGAGATCAATTTTTTGACCAGATGTTTTTCAGTTCAGTGATCAGTAGTTCCATTGCTACTGTGGTTGTGTCAACACGCTTGCAGTTGTGAGCAGGTACGACATTTATAAGACAAAAAAAAGAAAGAAAGAAAAAGTCAACACAAACCTTTCACTGGATATGTAAAGGTACAGACTCACTAAGAGCCTGTCAAACCATTGAAATATTTGTCCCGTTTAAACCCTCCCAGTCCCCTCAGTGTCACCTGTCACGTGACAACATCCGATGACTTCCTCTTTTGCATGGGCAAAGCAGATTATGCTGTATCTACTTTCAAAGTTACTCATGCGGACAAACTGACAATTTTCAGATTCGATTTGTTTTTTCGTTCACTTTGCCTGCAGGAGTCAATCACGATGGCCACACACTTCAGTTCAGCCTGTCAGCTTGTTGTCATGTCTTTGTGTTGCACAGTGTGTAGTACTGACATTTCCTGCAGAAATGAAGCTGGTGAGCCTGTTGATTGGTGAGTTGTTGTTATTATACATGAAAATATAACGATAAGAATGGAGCTTTTATAGCATGATACTGTAGTTGTGTTTTTAGTCATGGTGCATGAAATGTCTTGTGTCTTAGGTGATAATTCTTCAAATATTTGCATGCTGTTTCTTTTGTCTCTCTTTGTCCTTTGCAGGTTCATCATCTACAAGTTGCCCAGGTACAAGATCGGCGAGGTCGGCAGTGGGGTGGACTATATGTACCTGGACTCTTCAGTAGAGACCTGGCAGATGAGTAAATTCATGATTAACGTCAGTCAAGGAGCCATCGGGAACACACTCGACCAGCTTTACACGGGAAAAGCCTACAAGGTGAGATCACGTCCCTGCTCCTCAGGTGGGTTTCATACACGGATCACCAGTGTGTGTGACGTTAGAAACACTTGTTGTGGCCCAATTCCGCTCTGTGTGGGTAGACACCATTGTTCTCTTTGGGGAACTTAACTGAAGGGGCACATCAACAAGCTTCCCTTTACATTATATTGCATTCATGTAGCTGTCGCTTTTGTCCAAAGCGACTTACAACAAGTGCATACAACCATGAAGATATTACCCAAAAGGTGCAAGAACCATGAGAGTAGGCAAAAACCAAACCGCTTCAAGAATGTAGTGCTGCATTTTAGATTTATAAATATATTTTTTTTAATGATTCAAGGACTAAGGTGCAGTCTGAGTAGGTGTCCTGTTGTCAATGAGACAGCGTCCTCACCTATAGACAGAGTCGGTCCGGCTTCTTTAACCCTGTTTCCTGTGTTTGTACCAAGCTAAACACAAACGAGTCTTTGATTTTTCTCATCTAACGTCCAGCAGCTTTACAGCAATTTCCCAGTATGTAAAACTATTCCTGAAAAATTGCATCAGTTATAAGTACCAAATAACAAAAGTAAGCTTCTCCATATACTGTATGCGTAAAACAAGATTTGTTGTTTTTTTTTGTTGTTTTTTTTGCAGTCTAACGACTCAGCCTATGCACTCTACAATGATGCTCCACCTGTCCTGGATTACGTCCAAGGATACGGACACACGAAAGGTGCGGTGATTTGTGAAAATAATTCAACTGTGTTTTCATTAGCGTTGATTATTTGGCTGTGATTTCCCTGAAGGCAATTTTGATGTGGGTGTGTATAAAGGCTGGGAACCTCATTATCAGAAAGAGGGAAAATGTCACCATATGAAAAAGACTATGGGTGCGTTACCACAGAATATACATTATAGTGTAGTATGTATGTGTCCTTAGACCTACTGTAACTGTGGTTTTGCTTCCTATGTCTGTGCATTTAAAAAATATCTTTGTAAGCTGTAAAATGTAAGCAAGTTCCAAAATGATGCACTTCCCTTAAAACCTCTAATGTCAACAGGGTACAGTATATGCAATGTGGTGCATTTAAGGAGCTGTGTATATTTTGCGTAAGAACAGAACAGATCAATAATTTGGCAACAGGGGGAGGAAACGGGCAAAGAGCATAACTGCTGTTGACTCTGCGGCATCTCTGATGGAAATGCATGGACGTGTGCATGCTGGCTTCATGAACATGCAAATTGTTGTCTGTGCGTTTGTGTGTATAGCGTTGTTTGTGTGCATCCTGCAGGGCTCCTGCTCTTTGACCACTCTCAAGGTTTCTGGCTTTCACACACCATTCCCCATTTCCCCTCGTTCCCGGAGAGAGGCTACCTCTACCCCTCCTCTGGCAAAGTCAATGGCCAGACTGCTCTGTGCATGACCTTCCAGTATGAACAGTTTCTCCAAATAGGTGAGTGAACGCTGATGAAGCAACAGGACCTGACATGCTCCCTGCTCTGTACACATCCTAGACTTGGGCTTACAAAATCCTCTATTTGCTTAAATACAACAAAACATTTGCACTGTGATCTGGCCCTTATATAAGGCTGTGAGTAGCTGCTATAAAGACAGGCATTCGTGTGAGAGACATAAATTATAATATAAAGGAATGCATAAAGCTTTTAAATAAAGAAAAGTGTAGCTGTTGGCTCGCAGAGGAAAATCCATATTCAGAGAGAGTAGACATATAGTTAGACATACTGTATCCAGTATTCATTCAAGTATTGGCTTAATACTGTATATAAGCAAAGCAGTTTCACTTTCTTTCTGGCTGTTTGAATTTGTAGCAGCCTTTAGTAGCAGTACTAGTACTGTGTTCTTTTCTTCTAATTTACAGTATGACTTATTGCTCTCTTCTGTTTGATGTATTCCCCTCCTTCTCCAGTGAAGCAGATGGTCTACCTTTACCCACGCTTCTACAATTGCTCTGTACCTGTGGCATTCTCGGCCGACCTCCCGCAGTTGGCCCAGTTGTGCGAGGGCTCCAAACCGGCGCCGGCCTCAGATAAGAGAGTGGAGCAGCTTCTCACAATCCACGGGGACAAATTTGTCAGTTTTGTCAAATCTGAGCGCTTTGTGGATGGTAAAATATTCTTCATGCACTGTCGGTCATTTGTGTTTTCACTCTGTAGACATTTAGTTGCTCTTTTGGTGCTGCTGAAAATATATATGATAGAAATTCTCTGAAAAACAAAGGCACATTTTCTCCTCTTTTATGGAAGAAGGTGGAATGACACAACCCACGTTGTCACTATTTTGTGGAACATTTACTCTTACACAAAACAATGTAATCAAAACTGAATTTGAAAACTCTGCACAACTTCGCAAAAGCATCTATTTCCTGTCGTGTTAGCACATTTCAAATGCCACAGTCACTCTGATCAGATATACACACTATCATCTTCGAACAGTGAAGTGTATGAACACATCCGTCCCAAGGCCTTCAAAATTCCTCTCTGCTCCTAATGTTTTTGGCCTGTCACCCACTAGAAGGGACTACTTGTAACCTTTATCATGGACAGTTGTGTGGACTTAATTTTCCCCCTTGTGTGCACATGAAGGTTAACTTTCTTTCCTCATTTAAAAGCATCACCACATTTATTACCGCATAATCACACATCCAAGAATCTGATATGTAAGTGTTCAGTTGTGTCCTAAAAGTTTTCATTTGTGTTTCAACTGAATAGACAAAGGCAAAAAAAAAAAGCATTACTTAAAACACCAAATCTATTCTGTTCTATATAAAACAGTTTCTCAAATTTTGTTTACAATCCTCTGTTTTCATCGCAATGTGCCTGGACTGACCCTCTCACTGGTGTCCATTCAGATATCTACACTGGCTGGGTGGCTCAGGTCCTGGGTGCCGACCTGCTGGTGGAGTCCTGGCAAAGGCAAGGCCATGACCTGCCCTCCAACTGCTCCCTGCTCAAACACGCCATGAACATCAAGAGGATTCGTCTTCCCGGATCAGTCCTGTTCAAGTCCTACAACGACCACTCCAAGTGGTGCGTGTCGCGGGTTTATGAGGACGAAGTGACTTGCCTGGGGGACCTGAACAGGGAGCGGTCCCAGCTGAGGCGTGGCGGGGGACTGATCTGCTCCTTCAACCCGTTCATTTACAGGGCTTTCAGACAGGTGGTGGACTGGTACATTGGCTGTTGAAGGAGAGAGAAAGAAGGAGAGAGAAAGAAGACTAAGACTGAATCAGTCTTAGTCTCAGTGGTGTAAATATGTTTTTGAATTTGTGATGCTGTGGGCTTCAATTTAAAGGTCCAGTGTTATGTGAATAACTCAGAGGGTTTATACAGTTGAAAACCCAAAAAGTAAACTATCGCAAATGTTCTCGTCAAAAAGTTTATCGTATAATTGTGTTGTTGTGTCTTTTTCTACTCACTGTATACAATTGGGTTTGTTCCATGGAATGTGACAGAGCTGGTTTGAAGAGCAAGAGACAAACTGACTCAGCAGGCCAACAGACCAAACTTTTTATTTTCAAGTTTATTTTTGTCCTGTTAGTTTTTCACTATAGGTCCTGGATGCTAGTTTTAGTTCCTTCTGGTTGTTTGTGGTCTAGTTCCTCCCTCTTGTCAATATCACATTGTCAAACTACATCCTGCTGTGCTCAGAAGGCAGTTAAAACCATTCTGTTATCAGGCAAAAAAACAGTGAATCCTCTGCAGTGAAGGGGGCGGAACAAGGAAGTAGATAAATATATATATATGTAGGTTTCAGTTTCATGTAACACTGAGATGTGATGAAAGTGTCTCTGCAAGGCAATCGTACACCTTGAAAGAAATGGAGATGACAAGATATGTAAGTAAAATGATTCTATGTTTAAAAATGATGCTTCAAACAATGAAGTTGGACTAAAGTGTTAGTTGAGGTTGTGTATGGTTGAATGTTGAGCGTCTTGAGTACTGAACTGTAAAACTACATTAAAGTAGATTGTAGCTTCTAAATAACTTCATGAACTACTGCATAAATAGCTTCACACGTATCTGAAAATGGAGAGAAGCGTGTTGTTTTTATAGTTAGTTACACTGCAGGGAATTTTAACCTAGAGGTGCCATTTTATTATAAAATGGTTACTTTATTTTTAAAGGAACTGGTTGTGTTGTAGTACAGGACGATTTTGTCTAGTCAGTGCAGGAAGTGGCTTGATAGAAAAGCAGAACCGGTAACAATGCCCGCAGAGAGCCGCAGCCTTACTGATGTACAAAATCCCATATGTACTACAACATCACTCAGACTAACTGACAACTGACGTGTATTTGTGATTCCATCGTGTTTGATTGTTTCAGAGAACGGTGATAAGATTCGTCCTCGGTGCTGGGATGTTTTTTCAATGCTGTCATTCACATGTGAATTGCAGGAATGACCATGGACATGAAGTTGACTGGTTGGCAGAAATTCTGACTTGTGGAAGTTCATATATTTCAACTATTATCTGTTTCAGCTGGATACGTGATTGCGATAATGTATCTCTGTACCATTAGGTATATTTTATACAAGCTGCCCAATGTGAATAATGGTGGTTTGGCATATCTGTACATGGATAAGAGCACGAATGGATGGAATCGCAGCAGAAAGAATATCGACAGTACATCTGGCACTCTGGCGAACACCTTGAAACCTCTTCTTGACTTCTACAAGAGAAAGGTAACATATCAATGGATACATTTCTATCTGGTATGACAGCCCCCTGTAAGCAATCTATTTTTTATTGTCTTGCTGTAGATGGAAGGCTTTGGATATATGCTCTATAATGATCAACCGCCAGATTCAAATCCTGCTCCTGCATCATTTGGCCACAGTAAAGGTGGGAGAAGCGATTTTTCCACTGTATTGCCTTCAAAGCCAAACACACCACAATAATACAAAGCTGAGCTTCTACTGTTTTGCTTTGTGAAGGAGTTGTGCTGTTGGACAAACAAACTGGGGTTTGGCTCTCACACAGCACACCAAAATTCCCAAGCTATCGCACAAAGGACTTCTGGCCAACAAGTGGAAATGCTAATGGTCAAACATTTATGTGTGTGACTTACTCCTACAATGAATTTAGAGAAATTGGTAGGTTGATGCAAGTTATGTTGCCCCCTTTTTTCTTTTTCATTTGTCAGAAGGGATGATAATGTCATTAAAAAATTCAACTTGTTTCTAATTTCTCAGGACTGCAGCTCAAGTACATCCATGCTTATCCCTATGACTCTGACATACCGAAAACCTTTCACGAGGAGCTGCGATGTGTTGCACAACGAAGTTGCTACCCAAAGAGGGCGCCCTGGTTTAGAGAGAAGATCCTGACATCAGTGGAAGGACATAAGTTCCACAGCTTTGCAAAATACCATCGTTTTGGGGATGGTGAGTGTTTGTTCTTTCAATTTTTTTTATTTAATTTTATTAGATTGATGACAAACTTGTCTAAAGCAGAAACAGACAACTTCTTGGCTGAAACATTTCATTATGGTGTCAAAGTCGATTGCACAAGGCCACAGGGATGCGGTTTATTAATACAACAGCATGTTTAACTCGCAGTTATTTGTTGAAATTGGGATTCTTACGGTTGTTGTTTTTTGCTTTACACAGTAGCCAGGCTCCTGGCAATGAGTTAGCTGTGATGTCAAGAAAAAGAAGTAGAAGATTCAGTGTTCAGAATTCTTTCTTCTCCTCCGGTGGTGTTAACAACTTCCTCAGTAGCTCTCAGGAAAAGTACCTGCGTCCTTACCGGCGTCTTGATACTGCAGCGTCTTTACGACATTGACCAAACAGTAATACCACCTGGCACCGCCAGGCACGAAAGTTGTCTGTTGCCTCTGTAAAGTTTCGAACAGACCAAAATAAGAAGAAACTAGAAAAAGAAACACATGTTTAACAGTATGTCTGTCCGGTATCTGTATCTATTTGTTCAGGTATATATGAAATGTTTTTCTCAAACTGTCGTGTACGCTTAATTTTCCTGGTTTTGTTTTCTTCTCTGTTTTCCATGCAATTGTAGATCTTTACTCTGGGCTTATCGTAAAAGGTTTGCAACAGGATCTGTACGTCAAGAGCTGGGGAAAGATGAAACGCCCTCTGCCTTCTAACTGCAGCATCCCTAATCATGTGTACAATGTGTACAAAGTGCAGCCTCCCAAAATGCCGCCTCCCAAAATGCCGCCCTTCATGGACACAGTGGATCACTCCAAGTGGTGTGTGACACCAGACAGGGGCCGGACCTGCATCGCCGACATGAACAGGGAGATGAGTCAGATGAGCAGAGGTGGAGGAGCCATATGCACTGATGATGCGGCAGTCGGTGAAGCTTTCTATGCCATGATAACAAAGTACAAACCGTGCAACAGTGAACGTAAAAATTCTAATACTCAGCTCAGAGAGCTTTAAAGGCACAACCCTCGTCAGAAAGGTTTCGTTATCAAAAAAAAACAAAAGTAAAAACAGGAACCTAATATGACATATCCGGATACACGGACATGTTGTTGTGCATTAATTATAGAAGTTTTACATATCATAGTTATTTTAGTAGATTTTTTATAGCCTGTCTTTTATTGTCTGTGTGGTTTATATTTCTTATCGAAAGACTGCGTTGTTCTTATCTTTTAAAATACAGTTTTTAAGCATTAAAAGAAATAAAAAGAACTGAATGATTTTCTTAATATTACATCACAAATGTTATGCTGCTGGAGCCACGAGTCAGTGAGCTCCATGTCTGTTGTTGTCTGTCGCTCAAGTCGAATGAGAAGATGAAGTAGACAGATGGATTCGGGGAAGTTATAGCGCCAAAATGGTCGGTGGCTGGGATGCGCATTACACCCGTAGTGTTTTAGCACTACCGTAGAATGGGAAACGGTTGAGGGCCGTTTATCTCTGCCTAATAGTTATCTCTCACGGGAAACGTCCCCTTTTCAAAGTCCAGATTACTGTACAACAAAAACAAGGCAACAAATGATTTATCATCAATGCAGTTATATATTTATTTCCGACCATGGAATTGGCATTATTTCCGGAATTTCCCAGCTTGGGATCTATAAAGTATCTATCTATCTATCTATCTATCTATCTATCTATCTATCTATCTATCTATCTATCTATCTATTTATATATATATCTTTCTATCTATCTATCTGTCTGTCTGTCTATCTGTCTATCTATATATCTATCTATATGTCTATCTATCTATCTATCTATCTATCAGACTATCTATCTATCTATCACCTATCTATCTATCTAATATCTATTTATCTATCTATCTATCATCTGCTATCACAGTCCAACAGAAAGAGTAGGCGTACAATTCCGAAAAAGTCTAAGTATCGCCTCTTTTCACGACAGATTGTGATGGGCACACACAAAAAATTGTCAAGCCTTTGAGGGCTTAGTGTTCACGGTTGATGGTAGACCTTTGAGAGAGAGGCTGATGAGAGGTCAAAACAATCACTTAACATAACATCCATGTTATGTCGCAGCCTCTTTATTTTCTGAAATGTATCACCTGTGACCAGAACGATGAAAATGTGAAAATGTATATATATATTGACTTGAATCAGTGAATGCTGACTATTACATAGTTCACATCAAAGTTCAAATGCAGTGAAAGAAAAATCCGGAGAGACTGCTCTACCACATAGGAACTCTTCACTGGTGCGTTTTCTATCGGGGCCGATTTTCAGGTTGCACCAGCCACAGGAAGTGGACTGTCATTCTAGGCTGTGTCCTTGTAAGCTAACGAGCAGGTTAGCTGCCAGGCTAATGTGTACCATTTGGAAAGATGAATTAAGCTGTGCCTGAAGCGTGGACTGGAAAGGGATTTGTGTTGAACCGGTGTTAATAACGGCACCATGTTGCGTGTCGGGGGCAAAGTCGCCTGGTAAGTTCGTATTTAGTCAAGTTAGCGGTTAGTGTTGTGTTGTGTTAGCTGGTGGTAGGAAAGCACAGATCCAGCTGGATCCCTTGACAGCTGAGGGCTGAGGGCAGCCAAGCTAGCTGTGGTCCTGGTGAATAATATTATGGCTAAGAAGATGCAGAAAACCTGTCCACACACTGTCACATTGACATACGTTTTATTGTTATTTATTATTATATTGTGCTTCTGTGGTGGATCTGTACGTCACCTGGACAGCTAACTGGCTAGCTCGGGAAGCTAACGCGGGTGGACGTGTCTTATCTCAATCAAGATTTGTCCTACATGCGTTTGTGATCTGACTTTATTCCCCGGCCAACACTGTGCCTATCTAAATATATGACAGATATAGAATCATAGAATTTACACACAACGGATTTAACGCCTTTTGCGATTTAACGCCTTTTGCGCATCGCGAAGTGACGTTCACGATGCTCGTTGCTTTTATCTTTGCTTGGTGCTACGTTGTAGTTAGAGGATCACTTCACTGCTAACTTGTTAAAGCACGACTTGACTTGTACACCATCCTGAGTGCCGTGTTCGAGTGCACCGTTACACTTCACATCAGTTTTCTACATGGGGATGAAACTAATCTACTATATTCAATCCTACTTGTGCAGCTTCACCAGCATCAACAGCTACAGATAATGGCTGTTCACATTCCTGTTAACCCTGTACTTGCATCATTAGGGATGACTGGAAGCTCCCTCTGAGTTTGTATTGTATTGGCTCACGAGGCTAGCTTGTGTAATTTGTTGTCTGATTTCTCCCTGTTCTTCCAGCACGTCCTGCAGGAACCTGGTCTCCACCAACACGGGGCTGAGATTTCCGGTGCCACTGCAGAAGCTGCACCCCCTGTCCCGTGCCATCCACCACCGTTATTCGGGAAGCGCCAACCCCCAGCGACCTCCTCATCGCATGGCAGCTCGCTATTTCACCTCCATGTCACGGTTGCCCATGCGGCCACCCAAGCCTCCCCCTGGGTCAGGGGGCCGGAACCATCAGCAACAGCGCAACTTCTGGGTGGCACGCCTCGCCGCCAGGCTGCTGAAGCTTCGATACATTCTGCTGGGCTCGGCAGTGGGGGGAGGGTACACAGCTAAAAAGGTTGGAATTGAGTCACCGAATGTGTGGGTGTAACCTCTCTGACCTATGAATAAGCTCAGTTTTTTTTTTTCATGTATTTCACTTTTTTCTTTTCAATCAGTGGCTGTGATGCATTTGTTTGTTTTTCCAGCTGTCTTGCGAATGTATTCCTAATGTATTGGCGCTCATATCATGTATTGCATGTGTGGAAAATAACCAGTGTTTGTCATTTCTCTTCCAGACCTATGACGAATGGAAGGACATGTTTCCTGATTTAAGTGAATACAACTGGGTCATTCCAGATTTTGTCTGGGAACTGAGTGAACAGATCGATCTTGGTACGCCTCTTCATTTAACTGTCCTGATTCATGAAGTGACAACTTGAGTTCATTAGCTAATTCCTGGCCATAACTTTATTGATTTGAACTTCATCCCTGTCAAACAGGGACAATTATTCTTAGATTATACTTGAAATGTGGCTGCACAGTGATGCATCATGGGATAAAACTCCTGACCTTTCTGTTGTCTCCACTAAACCTGTTGTCTCTTGTGTGCACAGATAAACTGGCCAAAGCTCTACCAGAGATAGAAGAAATCGCCAAACTACTACCTGACCTAGACAAGATAAGAGAGAACTTCACTTTCCTCAAAAGCCTCCTTTCTTCTGGTGAGCGAACATCACCGGAACTATGTCTCCTCAAAGTTACAGCATCATAACCAAAATAAAATCGTTATTTGCCCACATCAGAGTGTCCAGTCCAGCGTCCAGGTTTGAAATGAATATAACTATAATTGTATGGAAACAAACCTCGTCTTCCACATCTGTATTAGTCGCTTTTCTTATATTATGTGTCTAACAATTCGGTGGGTTGCCCTAAAGCTTTAAGTATGGTATTTGCGGTTACTCCTACCTCAAAGTGAACTTAGCAGAATGAGATAACATAGACTCAAAGTTATGACAAAATATGAGGAAGTAGCCTGCTATATGCTTTTAATTGCAGCTTTTTTCTGGAACACCTCTCCTGTGTATGGATGTGGTTGCTAAAGGATTCTACAAAGAGCCCTTCTTTATCACAAATAACTTGTAACAAATTAGGTTTGAATCAGTAGTTTTGTAGGCACAGGATGTAACCTCTCGATTGCCTTGTAATGACAAAGAATGACATTTTTGGGCTCCTTGAGGATCAGGCCCAGTTTGGGTGTGCTTATCTCTTTTAACAGTTTCTCATTAAGTGGCTACTTCACTTAAATTTCTGGCACATCAGCTGCTTTGGTTCTAATGCACACCATTTAGCCGTGTCCCTGCTTTGACCATCATCCCTCTGCTTTTGTCTTTTATGATTTTTTTATCTTGTGCCTTTCTCCTCCTCCCCTCCCCTCCTGTCCCCCTCCACATTCTTCACAGGTGTGAGTTTGGGTAGTGAAGTCAAAGGAGCTGGTCTGCTTCTGTTGTTAGGTGTGTAAACCCTGCATTCAGTAGCGCTGCCCACTCCCCCTCTTTTCTTTCTGCAGCTGTTTGACCACCATCTTGCCACTATATAGGTACTGTTGTGGATTCCTGCTTGCGGTCCTGAGGAATGCTTTGCCAATAGTTCGGTTCTAAAGGCAGGAAGATTCACTAGCACGTTGGTTACCAGGTTGCAGACCAGTGCTGCTGTCAACAGCAGCAGTGTTCGTGGTTGACGTCAGCCTCTTTATTTAATAAAATGTATCACCTGTGACCAGGAGGGTGAAAAGGTGTTTGAATATTCAGAGGAGTATGATTATTTGTGCAATATTTTTTTTAATCTATTTACTTGAATCAGTGAATGCTGACTATTCTCTAGTTCACGTCAACGCTCAAGTACAGTGAAACAAAAACATTTCTTTCGTAGTCTGTCAAGCTCTGAATTGCAGATCCACTCTGTTCACCTTTAGTTTGTCTCCTCTTCCCCTTTGACTTTCCTTAACCCGACTCTCCTTGGCTATACTTGATCCCATCTGTGTTATTTTTGCCTCCTTTGACTTCCACCCTCTCTCCCCTGGGCTGTACTGACTGCTTTCTTTAATAAGACTCTCAACGCTAATCTTTGGGGCGATCTCTTTCTGTGCTCATTAACTGACACTCAGATGTTTGGAAAATGTATGCAAAATGCAATCTGGACAGTACACCAATTTAGTTTGAAAAATCTACAAATATACAGTAAATATTTTTTCTTAAATTTATAGTTAAAAAAGTGGTGATGATAAATACCAATGACGTGATCAGAAATGCATCAAGGCTGTGTACAAAAGCTTATGGAAAAAAACCTAATCTTCTAAAGTCATTGGTACAAATATTTTCCAGGCCAGACTGGGCCACACCTCTGTTGTGACTCAGAAGAACAGCAACTGAGCCTCTCTGGCTCTTTATCGTCCCACTCAAACTTTTGCTTTCAAATCTTATCATGAATTCACAAAAATACTTTACTTTTTCAGTTAACGTATTTGCATGGATCGTACATTTGACAATTTACAGCACACTGCAGCATAGTTCTATTGTTATGGCTTAGCAGACTTTGCTTTTTGCATGGCAGCGTTAACATTTAAATTCACATGCAACCCTCAGTTAGGCACCTTAGACAAGCTAGCCATAGAAATGAATATTCTGTTTATTGTCTTAAAGATTGAAATTGTTAAATTCAGTTTAAGTTTTTACTGCTTTCAGTTTTCTTTGTCAGGTAACTGTCAGGTTGTTTTGTTTTGTCTTGCAATAACATTTCTTTCAACCACGCTGCTGAATGAAAGTCTGCCAATAGAATTTCATTGAACAGTATCCAACCTTAGTCCTTAACAGAGAACCATCTGTAAATATTCACAAAATATTTTGAAGATACTAATCTAAATCTTAATTGAAGTAATAATAATTAGCTATGTAAGCTTTAATCCATCTTATTTTTTGTTGGGGCTATTTAATCATTACTGTAATTTATAATAAAAAAAACAAAAAACCTATTCAGTCACTTCCATAATTCAATAATCACAAAGTACAAGATCCTGATTACATGGCTTAATTCCAACGGTAAAAAAAATATATTAAGAATTCAAAGTCGATGCAAAATCAGTGCAAGATTTTCCAAACATTTGAACTTTAATCACACTGGTCTCTATATTCTAATCAAGCTTTAAAATTGCATATTTTGGCTGTGGGTGTTGCTTGTTTATATTAAGCACTCATTAGTCATCGATGCAATTTATTAGTAATCCTATTTTTGTGGTGTCATGTCTCCTCTGGTAGAAACCTCTGGGGATCCTCCTCTAAAAGCCACAGATTCTTCTACTGCAGCCACACAGGACGCCGGTGACAAGCAGTACAAAAAGGCAAGTTTTATCAACACGTCTCAGCTCAATGCTCTCTACTCCATCACAGCTCGGCCTCACTCTGCTACCGTCTGCATCTCGGCTGCCGTTCACTTCAGCGAATGATGCATCACATCATGTCGCCTCACAGAAATTGTGAAAAGAACTTTAACAGGGTCCTAATTTGAGAATTCGAGTGCTTTCACTCAGTGTCCCCTCCAATTACGTTTAATATTTTTGGGTGCTTTTTTGATTCAGTCTTGATGTGAAATGTTTCACTGGCTGCAAGCCTGTTATCAAGATAAGCCTTTGAGCCTCTGATGCATTGTCATGGTAAGAAACGCACAATTGTCCCTGCAGAGCAGCTTCCTCTTCAGTGTGGTCGTACATAAAAAAGGTTTTACCATTGACTTGGGGTACCATGTTCTAACTGTATGGCACTCAGTCTGATGTTTATCATTGCTTCAGGTGCCTTCCCTGCCTGTCATTCCTCTAAACTTGTTTTCCCCCAGAATACTCATTCATGGAGACCATCCCCTCTTCTTCAGAATATCACACAGCAGTCTCTGGCAAACACTTTGTATGCATGTATTTATTTTAAGATGTTTTCTTATCTCCGTCTTAATTATTGTTTTGTCCATTTTGTCCAAGTGGCCAGTTTAAGCGTCTCTTGTTTTCTACAAGGATACAGCGTTAAGCTTTGAAAACAATGAAAAGATTACATGAAAGTTTGACTGTGACCTGCATTTCCAAAAAAATGAAAGCCTTCCTGTCCTACTCCCTTCTTTTGTCTGCAATCATGGTCTCCAACATGAACACACAACACAACAACTCTCTTGCAAGTTGATGTTTCAATTCAAAATACATTCATTATTCCTATGTGCATTTCACAGAGGAAAGAAGCAAAATTTCACAAAGTCATGTTGGGGACCCACAAACTGAAGCAAACTTCCCCTTCTATACATCATGCTTTGTGCTTCATCCTATAGAGAGCAATATCCCAATGCTTGCTTTGCTTATTACATCATCATAATCTTCAACTTCATTGGATCAGTTATAGTCAGAACCACATAACCCAACCAACACTATGGACTGAACTTGGTTATTATCGTATCATTACATTAAAACTTTTATTTCTACTCGCTTGATGTGGGATAAATACTGCCATTGTAAATACTGCCAGTATGTTATACAAAGTCAGTAGTATTCCGGTAAGCGGTATTAGTACACAGTGGTGCATAATGGCGAGGAAAGGGAGCAGAGTCACTGTTGTTGCCATTTGTTGAGAGGTGCTGGTTGAGGTATTAG
This sequence comes from Scophthalmus maximus, assembly GCF_022379125.1. Classification (NCBI taxonomy): domain Eukaryota; kingdom Metazoa; phylum Chordata; class Actinopteri; order Pleuronectiformes; family Scophthalmidae; genus Scophthalmus; species Scophthalmus maximus. Next base: position 10,903,868 of record NC_061527.1, on the reverse strand, counting down.
TTGCCTCTTCTACCGTCAGTCTGGCAAAGTTTGGCATCTCCCTTTTGAGACTAACTTTGTTCGGTCAAACTGATGATGGTGGCAAGATTACCAAAGCCAAATATTTTTATTCTGTTAAACTCGAGCTTTGGCTGAACGGTGATTCTCCAGCATGATCAGTACCAATGCCATTGACTGAGAGACACCGGCCAGGTTTCCTCTATCGTAGCCCTGTGTTTGGATGCAGCTTTGGCCTGTATGGCCGACCAGCCCAGTGGTTGGTTGTTGTCTTTTTTTTTTTTGCTGCTCCTACCTCTCTCTCACTATGACGTACCCCAGCAGGGTCTGCTTGGCGAGCTCATTCTTATTCAGCAGCAGATCCAGCGGCACGAGGAGGAGGTCCGGCGGGCCGCTGAAGCCAATAGTGCGCGTCCCCCACCGCCAGAGCCCGCTCCCAGTCCGCCTCCGAACCCCAGCCCCCCTCAGCAGAAACGCAAGGTGAAGGTCCCTCCCCACTTAGATCCGTCCTATCCCACAAACGTCTCCTAAAAGGTCACAGCTACAGAGTAGGAATAGAAAATGTAATTTATACCAGCTCCCTTAGCGAAACATTAGAGTAACTTAACACCAGGCTGGAAAGCAGAGTTTCACAGACGTCTCTGGACAAAGGTTTACAGTCAGCTCCATTGCACCTGTAACCACAGTGATGTTACAGTGTACTGACATACTGTGGAGTACACTGAAGCATCATAGCGGCAGCGTAAGAAGTACTGGAGGTTAGTAAAAACAAGATTTTCAGTTGCTGTCCGGTCTCAATTTACCTTTTCTCTATTTGTGAAGAATAACTATGCCATTTAAAATTTTTGAATTAAATAAAAACTTTTCTTTATTATAGAAAATGTATTTTTTGTAGCAGTACTTTCTGTTACTCCCTAATTTGCAGGTGCCAGAGGACACAACAACATAAACCGCTGCAAAGTATTTCATTAGCACAATAATTCGTTCCAGTGCTTTGTCCATACAATAGATACTTTTTCTAGCTGATAATGTGTTTATTGTGTCCATCACAAAGACAACAGCAATAAATCGAATGCAACACAGTACAACACCACCATGAATTAATCTGCTCCTCCCTAGTACTTATTGTATCGCCACTGCGTTGGATTGCATTAGATTTTACAGGTGCTTGTCTCTAGGCTATAGTTTCAGCCATGGTGTTAGTGCTTTTAGATATTTTTAACTTTTTACGCTTATTTTATAATATGTGTAATACAAATTGGGCCGTCAGCCTATTAGTCTGTCCCCTGTAATACCCAACAGTCGTCTCTATGTATCACTCAATAGTCTGTCAGGCTGTGTTAAAATTTGCATTGTCAGCGGGTTGTGGAGAAGGCATGCATGTACCTTTCGTAGCCTGGCTCCAGAAGCGTCGAGTTGCTCAGCCTTAGTATCATGCAAATGGAAAGATAATCATCAGGAGCACCCCATTAATATACACTATACGGAGACAACGCATGTAGTGACAACCTGCTGCATGGTGTGAACTGCACTTTTTTGAAACTACCATGAATGATGACGACTTTGTTAAAAAGGCAGTTAGTTTATCAACTACACGGCAGAAGTCTTAAGCTTAAAAGAAGTTATCTAATGGCCAAACAACTCTCTTAATTAAGGACAATCAAATTATATTAATACACTGTCGGTACATATTTCCAAAAGGTAATTTACAGCACACTTATTGCACCTTTTGTGTAGTGTAGAAACGTTTTGCTTAAGTAGTTTTGTGTGTCTGTGTGTTTGTATATCCTCTCTTCTGCTACCAGTCCCACCTGTCCATGTATGCTCGGTCTCCTGCTTTCTGACCCGTCTCTCATCCTGCTCAAACCTAATCAAATGAAGCTTGCCCACTTATGAAGAATCAAGGTGTAATGATAATGACTAAATAATTGTGGGATGAAATTCATCTGTATTTTTCAGGGAACCATGTGTGATTTGTGCTTGTTTTGTGAATTAGAGGTTGCTGATCAATGATGAATAATCCACGAATGAGTATTATCTGCCTGAAATCTGATTGTGTCTTCTTTATGCAATAACTTCACTCAACTCTGGTTCTTTCTGTAATACAGTGTGCTCGTAATGAACCTGGTGCTGCCGGACTTTCATGCTTGTGAAGTAGCACATTGATGGTAACGGAGAGACCCCTTATTTTCAAACCTGAAAGGAAGCATTAACGTTGTTTGCTGCTGTTCTTTTTTCTATTTTTCTACTTCCACCTCTAGTCATCAGACAAAGAAAAGGTAGACCAACTTCAAGAAGAGCTGCTCCGTACACAGGTACAGTAGATTTTATGATACTGAAACTAAAATATACCTCACAGGAATGTTAGTGTCATTCAAGAGCTTATATTTTCCAATAGTTTTAAATACTTGTCTTATTACACAGTGAAATAAAATAGCAGAGAATTGGCCAAACTGTCTAAATAGATTGTGAAATATGACATTATGCAAATTAAGTCGCGCCACCTTCAGGTAAAAGTGATATTTATTTTTGAGAATAAAGACAAACACAAATCGAATCCAGACAAATCAACAAACACAATCAGTTTACACACCAGATGTCATAGGTAACATTCTGCTCGACAGCTTTGGCTCATACACAACCCATAGAGGGCGCCAAACTTTAAGCATTGGTCCTTTACACGAAAGACAAAGTGAGAATTTACAGTAACAGTAAAATTTTGCTAACTGTAATCTAATATGTTACTCTGTAAAGAGCTACAGTGTAATGCAATATAATAGAAATAAGTAGTTTACATTGAATAAAAATATTGCAAATCATGTAAATGGTCAACTGATATTGAGGAACAATATTCAAGACCGTAAGAGAAAATGAAAGTGGAAAAAAAAACATACTCTAATTTATGGAACCCACCAAACACAGTGTCAATACAATCTGTTTGTTTCAATGAGGAAACAAATATTCATAATATAGACGAGCAAAAAAAGTTATAAACCTGTTTAAAAATGATTGGAGTAAAAAAAGATTTTTAGATACTCTATTGCAGATTAACAAAATACTACCACCAGGTTTTGGTAAAAAAAAGTGTTATTGATGCTGATTGTTTATCCCTCAGTTAAAATATCAACGCATGCTGGAGAGACTGGAGAAGGAGAATAAAGAGTTAAGGAAAGTGGTGCTGCAAAAAGATGATAAGGGGATTCACCAAAGGAAAGTGAAGGTGAGTTTCTGAATACACACGCAAACATACAATAAACACATTCACTGGTAAGGCTTGGACCTACTCCTACCTGGGATTTCAGTTTTATACATGATCATTCTGTGGACACAGGAATATTTTCACTGGTAATTTGGTTACTGGCCCTTTAATGCTGCTCTGAGCAGCTGATTTGTTCCTTGTAGTTTTGGTTTAATTATTCCTTTAGTTATTCCTTGCGATAATTGAAAGACTATCTGGATAAAAGTCTGAAGTAAATGCTTTTAAAGTGAAGGTATAGGTGCATACTGTATTATTGATGTTTTGTGTGTCCCTGTGTAGAAATCCCTTATTGATCTGTATTCTGAAGTTTTGGACATCTTGTCTGACTACGATGCCAACTACAACACGCAGGACCATCTACCCAGGGTAAGGAGCAGTCAAATTCAGTTCCTCATTCACTTGAAATGCTTTCAAAGAGGGGTTTATTTTCCCATTGGTTCTTAAGTTTTTCAAAGTACATCTCATTTTTATGTATTTAGAATTGGTATCCAATTTCCTCATGAACCTTCACACCAGATTCCTAAATTTGAAATATACATTACTTGGGCCATGATCACTGATTTATCTATTCATCTTATTTGAAGGACTGAGGACAGTAACCCACTTTCTCCTTGTGTGTTTCAGGTGGTTGTCGTCGGGGATCAGAGTGCTGGGAAGACTAGTGTGCTGGAGATGATCGCTCAGGCCAGGATCTTTCCCCGGGGCTCAGGAGAGATGATGACACGATCTCCTGTCAAGGTCAGTGTGATCAGACTGACAGATGTTGGTGTAATTATCTCCTTTAGGGTGTAAAATTACAGAAGAAAAAAATGTATATCAACAGTTGGTTTATTTGAAGTGCTGTACACATTGAAAAGGCCATGAATCAAAATTTGCTCAATAACTGCCATGTTGCTTATATAGAATCTAATATCATCACCATCAAGAACTTGGAAGTTAAAAAAAGAGAAACCCTGATTGTAGATTTTTTTTCGAGCACATTTAAAAGCTTTTGACTACGCTCATCTTCTTTTTTTTATAGGTCACACTAAGCGAAGGCCCCCACCATGTGGCCATCTTCAAGGACAGTGGCCGAGAGTTTGACCTCACTAAGGAGGAGGACGTAAGTCACAAAGGCGTTCACTCCACCCACCTAATATGAATTTGAGCTTTAACTTGGCTGCCTCTTCACACAATTTAATCTCATCTTTCTTCCTCTGTCCTGCAGCTGGCTGCTCTGAGGCGTGAGATTGAGCTGAGGATGAGGAAGAGCGTGAAGGAGGGACAGACAGTCAGCTGTGAGGTTGGACATAATGCTTCTATCAGAGGAACAACAAACGCTTTTACTCAATGATTTACTTCTGTAATGTTTCACAGAATATGTTTATTTTTTGTTTGTCAGACAATATCCTTAAGCGTCAAAGGCCCCGGCATCCAGAGGATGGTGCTTGTTGACTTACCAGGTGTCATCAGTGTGAGTACACTTTCTGAAAAGGGTGGGAATGTTTCAAATTTCCTTTTTCTGTGTACTGGATTCTTTCTGTAAGACAAAATACTACATTGTTACTTAAAGGTTTTTAGACCATTCTTTACAGGATGTCTGTTTGAAGGAATTTATTTTTCTGAGTACAGTTTGAACTACTGCCTCAATTTGTTAAATTGTCTCATAAAATTTAATCTGATAGACCAAACTCGTCTTCACAAATACAGTCTCTTTTTAAACGTTTGTCTTTCGCAGACGGTGACTGCTGGCATGGCGTCAGACACTAAAGAAACCATCTTCAGAATCAGCAAAGCGTACATGCAGAACCCCAATGCAATCATCCTCTGTATTCAGGGTGAGTCATTAATATTACTTGTTCCCGATTACTACTACTGTAGATAAAGGCATCAGGTGTTATAGTGAGCAGCGATCTGATGTGTCAGAGGACTGACTTTCAGACCCTCGCATTTATGCGCTCACATTATTTTTTTCTTTGACAAAACACTAAATCTCCAGGCTTGTGTCGTTTTCACACTCAGCATTACTAAACACCATTATCTCATCTCTTGTGGCCTTTGTTCTCTCGATTCAGATGGCAGTGTTGATGCAGAGCGGAGCATTGTAACTGACTTGGTGAGCCAGATGGACCCCCAAGGAAAGAGGACCATCTTTGTCCTGACCAAAGTGGACTTGGCTGAGAAGAACCTGGCCAGCCCGAACAGAGTAAGATGTTTCAAATGATCACTCGCCCCACTACTGGACCTAGAGTGCCAATACTTCATCAATGTTGCCCATAACTTTGAGTTGCCTCTCCTCCACCAGAGGGCGCCCATTACTTTGATTTTAACCAGATGGTCTCTCAACGAGCCAATGTTTGGGGAGCTTTTAGTGCAGACTGAAGGAGCCTGAACATTTAAATCCTTTCTCACTTCTTCTTTCAGATCCAGCAAATAGTGGAAGGAAAACTGTTTCCCATGAAGGCCCTGGGCTACTTTGCTGTGGTGACAGGCAAAGGTAACATCTACTGTACTACTTATTTATTTTCAGATCATGATTATGTCCCAAATCAATAATTTAGCTTAATGACGCTAACTGTGGTAACCAGGGAGCTTGATTGAGGATCTCATCAGTACATTGTTGTTTGTGGTGAATAATGTAGCGCTTATAATTACCACAATTCACACATTATTATCACAAATCCACATCGCCTGAACTGTCATTGTTCTGCTGTCTACTTGTGTGCAGGGAGCAGCGGTGAAAGCATAGACTCCATTAAAGACTATGAGGAGGACTTCTTCCAGAACTCCAGGTTACTGAGGCAAGTTACAACCGATTTACCTCACTTCAGTGTTACATCATATTCATTAATTCAAAGTCGACAATGAATGCATTCACTCAACCAGGGATGGCATGCTGAAGGCCCACCAGGTGACCACAAAGAACCTGAGTCTTGCCGTCTCTGACTGCTTCTGGAAGATGGTTAGGGAGTCGGTTGAGCAGCAGGCTGATGTCTTCAAAGGTAAGACTGCGCTCGCATGACAGCATGTCATTCACAATTTCAACCTTTATCACAGAGAGGATTAGCTGATTCTTAAACCTTGTTATGGATGGTCGTGGATGTTTATGTTTTAAAGCCCGTCATGGTGCCAGGCATGTTTCGAAAGTGTGAATTGACATTGTAAGATTTTATTCATTAACTGATGTGTGTTGGCACCTGCCTTCATCCATTACACTGCACAGGAAACAGATGCTACTGTTCCAGATTCTTCCTCTTCCTGGTGTTGCCCTCACTCAGCTGACCTTGCCACACTTTCCGCCTTCTCCAGTTCTGCCGTCCAACTACAATTAGTCCAGACAATTACAAGGCCATTGCTGACCGCACAGCTGATTTATGAGCATGAGACTGCAGGTCCCACAGGCACAGTGTGCGGTGTATCGATCCATAGCCCATCAAATCACAGCTGGCCTCGATCGTCCGTGCTTGGCGCCACTGTGGCCCCACAAACCACCAATTAGCCTAATCTCTAGCTGTGGAAAGGGACAGCAGGCTGTGTGCGCGCATGTGTGTGTGTGTGTGTGTCTTTCTGTTTGTGCATAAGTGAGGACTAAAATTCTGACTTTTGATGAAGTGTGTGTGATTGGCCCCATCCCCTTTCGTCCTAAGGGACCAGTTAGAGAGTGTGTGCAAAGTCCTAAACCACTTTTAATAAAGGATCTTCACCATTAGCCGTCTAAAAGCTGTCCATATATCATACAGAGTTAAAACAAAGCTGGCCTGTTCATGTTTGCTCACTGCCTGTTGCTTATAGAGAATTACTGTTTAATGAAGCGTAACATCAAAGGTGAAAAGTGATAGAAACGAATGAGATGAATTTCATCTAGGCATGACGACAGACACCTGGCAAATCTCAAGGAAGGTCAATTCTTTAAGGTTTCGTTTCTAATGAGGCTTTGTACTATATTAAAGTATAACGTCACAAATGTTCAAATGTGAAGTTGAAGATTCTTTATGTTGATTTTGACACTGTTTGTTCAAATCATATATTTATTGTCATTGTCCCTCCTCCCCTCAGCATCCCGTTTCAACTTGGAGACGGAATGGAAGAATAACTATCCTCGTCTCAGAGAGCTGGACAGGGTGAGAGACTAGCACAGGAAGCCCTCTTCCTTTATAGAACATAAAGCTGAAATATAAAAGAAAAAAAGACAAAAATAAAAGACTAACCTTCAATAGTTGGTGTGTGTGAAATGTACATAGCCACAACTTTTAAAGCATTCATTTTAATCCAAAAGAACAGATAGTTAAGGTTTACACCATGGACGATTCTCCATCGGCATGTGATATTAATCCAAATGTGCCTTGTATTTTGCAGAACGAACTGTTTGAAAAGGCCAAAAACGAAATCTTGGATGAAGTCATTAGTTTGAGTCAAGTGACCCCACAACACTGGTAAGTTGATGCTCAGTTATAATACATATAATCATAATGCCACTGACAGTGCAAGATTCTTTCCTCCAGTTAAACCTTTTTATTTGGGATTTGGACTCCAACTTACCAATTACAGTCTTTCCTCATTTGTTTGAGTCAGATGTCACTTGTCACAATGTAAATGTTGAATATTATTTTTTATTCACCCCATGTAAAATATTGGTCTTAACTAGATATCACTGTGAACCATGAGCTTTGCGAAATTTAACCTGGAGGCGGTTACATGATGTATTTGCAGCTGCTGCTTACAATCAGACATAAGTGGAAAGATGTTTTTACAGCAGTCTGTCGTTCTTTCTCTGAATGAATTTACCTGTGCGTGAATGTATAGTTACAACTCACCCCCAATGAGGAAAACCTTGATAAAAGAGATGTATGCGTGGTGTTGTTGTGGCTGTCCCCGGTGTGCGTCCCATCGGTTCCGACGGATCAATACTCTGATGTATCGCCCTTGGACGGGAACGGGTGGCCCTGTTAGCCAGCACTATTGGAGAAAGTGCCTATTGACAGTGAGGAGTGCTATCCTGAACAAAAGGGGAGACTAATGAAATATGAGCGTGTGTTTATGATAAATGAGAGAAGTGCTACACTGCCCTGGTCTCAGGGGAACTTTGGGAGGGTTTTGTTCCATTGTCACACTGCTGTGGGGAAAGATAGAGAGGGAGAGTGCGGGTGCTTTTAGCTACTAACAGGGTCAGACTGAAGCTTTATCAGGATCTACAGTCAAGTGCAATCACAGTAGCACCGACTACACAAGTGAAAGCAGCTCAGCCGAGGCTGATCCCTCTTCACTCATTGTTTTCAGGTCCCACCGGGTCACTTAAACGAACTGAGCTGGACACCTAAAAGCAACTTTGATCAGAGAACTCTTGCTTGTTAGATCTATCTTGCATCTGAAACGAAAGATAACCAAAATATAATATAATATATTTATTTTTAAAAGCATTTTACTAGGTCATAGAACAAAGATTGCAACAAAATGTTCCAAATCATGTTTCTCTGGAAATCACAAATTACAAAATCTTTGATCCCTGAAGGGAGGCCATCCTACAGAAGAAGCTGTGGGAACGAGTTTCCACCCATGTAATTGAGAACATCTACTTGCCTGCTGCCCAAACAATGGACTCCGGCACCTTTAACACCACCGTAGACATCAAGCTCAAGCAGTGGACTGACAAGCAGCTTCCTCACAAAGCTCTGGAGGTAAAGCAGACTGTGTCAATATAACTGGTCATATTGTACGGCAGATTTTTAAAATGAGACACTGATTATTACAATAAATTGATTCTATATGAATTGGTGAATGATAAAGTTCTTTTTTTGTATTTCTTTCTGATATACATTAAGCTACTGTCAAAACTGATTTATTACTGAATGATTTGGTATTTTAAGCACAATGACATGTTTTTGTCACAGAACGTTGACTTTGTAAGAAATATCAGCCAATGGCCCAATGTTATCATCATCCTGTTCTTTCCCCACTACATTTGTGTCCGCCTCAGGTTGCCTGGGAGACGCTGCAGGAGGAGTTTGCCCGCTTCATGGCTGAATACAAAGGCAAAGACCAGGACGACATTTTTGACAAGCTGAAGGAGGCTGTGAAGGACGAGAGCATCAAAAGGCACAAGTGGAATGAACGGGCCATGGACAGCCTGGTAAACACTCAGCAAATCCACTCCCTCTAGGCACAAGGATACAGAGGTTGAATGTGCAACTTTATTTACTCCCTTCTTAAAGACCATTTAGTCACCGTGTACCATGAATTACAAAGAAACTGGTGTTGAGTTCGTGCTAACAAGTATCATATCTGGTACTGAACTTATTATGTATTTCCTTGTCATTAAATCACAATACACAGCACTGCAAATAATGTGATTTCATTTGTGTGTTTGTCAGAGAGTAATCCAGCACAATGCCCTCGAAGACCGTTCCATCACAGACAAGCCTCAGTGGGACGCAGCAATCCAGTTCATGGAAGAGACGCTGCAGTCACGCCTCAAAGACAGTACGTCAGCCGTGATGGCTTAATTAAACTTCACACCCACTGCTTATCACTCCTCTCTTTCTTTAACCATGTGGTAATTTAAAATGGTTCTAAAATGGTTCATAGTCCTGTGTAGTTGGAGAAATATGACATAAATATGGTTCAACATAATTAATGGTCATGCTTTTGAAAATGCTTTTTTTCAGATTTTTCTCTAAAGCTGTTTTCAGACATGAACCACAGAAAATTTCATTTTGGTCTGGACATTTTCCAGAGTTTGACGTTTACATATGAAGAACACAGCAGGAGATTGTCCAAGTCAGACCTGTTCGCACCAACAGGATAACTTAAAAACATTCTGCAGGGTCTGGGTAGAGCATGCAGGAAGCAGAACAAGACGATAACTCTGTTGCAGAAAGCTGTGTTGTTGTTTTTTACAGTCATCAGCGCAAATTTTACTAAGGTGCTGGCAGTTTCTGGAAAATGTCTGAAGAAACATTTGCAAACGTTTGCGTTCTCACATACAGTTCAGGAAAATGTCTGGATTTCAGTGCATGTCTGAAAGCAGCTTTAGATTTTGTTGCAGTATATCACTGTGTGGTTCATCCATTTTATTTTTGCAAAGAGTGTGTTTTGTTTTACACCTCTGCTTCTGGTTACATGTCGGCATCCAAACACAGTTGGGTCAGATCCAATTGATTTAAGTTTAAAAAATAGTCTTTACTGAGGAGTCACAGTCAAACATACCTGTTCTGACGTCCAACATGGTTTAATATAATATTATGGCTGCCAGTGTTGTGGGTAGAGAGTTAAACATGTCACAGACATACACGTCAAGTAGATGGATGGTCACAATTTCTAATTCCTCTGCATTATCTATGTAGTGTGTTAGTCAGCTTCACTGTCACTGCTACGGACTCTGTACCATAGAAAGTCACGATGCAACCATGAGATTGTGTTAAATACTTGTGGCGGTGGAAACCATCAGTGGATGGAAGACTGAATGTATTTCATTCTCCTTAAACTTATTGTCTTCATTATTCTTGTAGCTGACTCCGTAATCAAGGATATGGTGGGTCCAGACTGGAAGCAGAGGTGGCTGAACTGGACGAATCGCACACCAGATCAGGTCAGAGTTTGAGGTGTCTCCCCACATTCCTGGACATAAAAGTGCTGTTATTTTAGAGGCACCACATAGACTTAAAAGTGAAGGGATTACAGAGCTTTATAGAAGCACACGGTGCATTAAATAATCCTCTACATCTAAACAACACACTTGCTGCTCACTTCCTTTTCTTTGACCTTTGTCTTTTTTTTAGCACATTCGTAATGAAACTAAAAATGAGCTGGAGCGTTTGCTGAAGCTCCACGAAGACCACACCGCCTACTTGGCCAATGACGAGGTCACCACAGTGAGGAAGAACCTCGAAGGACGAGGGGTCGAGGTTGACCCCGTGCTGGTGAGAGAAAAAAGTGTTCGAGCTTTTAAATGGAAGTTTGATGATTGGAAAATATAATTGACAAAATATGTCAGCGGTATGATGATTAATAATAGTTTTTATTAAAGTCTTCATTGATGCAGCATGTACAAAGTGTGAGCTTCATTGGCCCTTTGTATTATATCTGCCACCCATTAAATCCCAGAGCACTGACTGACTTGTTTTCCTGGACAGATCAAGGACACGTGGCATCAGCTGTATCGCCGACACTTCTTGCAGAAGGCGCTGTCCCACTGCAGCCTCTGCAAGAGAGGTTTTTACTACTACCAGAGACACTTTGTTGACTCTGAGGTAAGGAAAGAGGATCAGTCATCTTGACTTCTCTTTCTTATCAACCTTCTTCTCGCCTGTGTCAAATATCATTGTGTGAAATTGCTTTTTTGTTGTTGCCCTAGCTGGAGTGCAATGATGTGGTTCTGTTCTGGAGGATCCAGAGGATGCTCGTCATCACAGCCAACACTCTCCGACAGCAGCTCACCAACACTGAGGGTAAGGATTGGGGTCTTATTTGTCATGAAATACTTATTTAAAAGGAGGACAACCTTTACTGCTGGCCTGAGCTTTGTGATATTATGTACCCAACCAAGTTCATTGATAATTCAATAAGGAAACCAGCTTGCTCAGAAACACCCATTGTGAGAAGAGACAATTCCTCTCTCAACCACTTTAATGATTGCTGAATCAAATGATTGATCAAATAATTAATTCGCAACACGCACAGAAAGAAAAAATCCAATGCATTGTTGTCGAAATGGATATTGATTGTTATTCTTAATATGCATCTTATGTCCCCTCAGTGCGTCGCCTGGAGAAAAATGTGAAGGAGGTACTGGATGACTTTGGGGAAGACATGGAGAAGAAGACGCACCTCATTACTGGCCGCCGAGTCCAGCTGGCTGAGGATCTCAGTAAGACACATAACACATTCAAAAACAGACGCTTACTCAGAAAGCAGAAGTTAAAATGTGTAATCTTAAAGTTGTCAGTAGGTGGCAGTGGTGCTTTAGGAATCTCTCTATTGACAGAGTCTGATACAGCAGGATTCATTTAGTAAATGCTTCAAGCTGATACACTACAGGCAAGTTAAAATAACCTGGATGTCGAATGTGCAGCTGCTTTAAAAAGCTTCTATTTACTACTGTTTTCTCAGACTATTGGTTTAAAATATTTGCCTGAACATACTTGACTTGACCGTTGACGTTCACACACACTCTCACACACAAGACATTTTCTTACTCTGAAAATCCATGCATTATAAAGTTATGTTTAGGTTTTACACTCATTAGGAACAATCAGATTTTTTTCCTGAATTATCCAAAGAGAATTAATCATAATTTTTAAAAAATGACGACTGATAGAGGTATCATGTTGTAAAGACCTACAGGTGTGTGTGTGTGTGTGTGTGTGTGTGTGTGTGTGTGTGTGTGCGTGCGTGTGCGTGCGCGTGCACGCGCTTGTGTGCTAGTTGGTTTAGTTTGGTTGATCAAGACTTAGTTATCACCTTAAGAAAACACACACACCCCTTCATTTACTTTTTTCTTCTGTTACTACCAATGTAAACACAACTGTGCACACATGTATTCATACAAGAACAGGATACATGATGTATGTATTGTGTTTTTAAAAAACAACAACATTAAGAGTAAAGTACATCCACCATCACACATGCACACACACACACACACACACACACACACACACACATACATATATACATATTCATACCAATGAATACATACAGGCACAGTCAAACACAGGGGGGCTGTTTTTACCTTTTCTGCAGTGGAGTCTGGTTTTCAATGACACCAGCCTAGAGGAGAGGAGACCAGTGCACACTCACACACACACACAGTCAGGAATGCCTAGACCTGTCTGGCCTTGCAAATCCTATAAGGCAAGGTGATCCCAAACTTTCCTAAACAGGCATGACGTTCCCACTTCCCACTCCCCTCAGCGGTAGATGTGTGAATGTGGTTGAAATCTGTCATGGGATCCTATAGGGTAGAAATGCACCTGTTCATACACACACACACACACACACACACACACACACACACACACATATACACTGAAAGGCTCATGAGATCCAGCATGGGAACCCTGTAACTTTTTCTGTGTTTTTTTCAGAATAGCAAACAAGGACTGAAAGGCAGCTGGTTCTCTGTCAAGGTGACTTGTAGAGTCAGTGGCATGTTGAATTTTCTGTCACAGCACAGATTCTGATTCACAAGTTTTCATAAAAACCTTGTAGTTATTCCTTCCTGCTGACTGAAATCTTAGGATCAGCTTTGTTGCATCCAGCATAAGAAAGATAACCTTGACTGTTTGCCCTTTTGAACTATATTAATCACTACTTGTTGATTTTTGTTAGTCGGATCTCTGCTCTCTGGCTGTTCACCTCTTGAGTTGGGACACACTCAAGGCATTTGATACCACCTTGTGGCCAAAGATGCACTCTTCAGTTCTCTTGTAGTTGTGTTTTTCCTGACCCACATCCACTCCATCCTAAAGTTCTTACACTACTTCTACTACTTGTGAAACCACAACATTACAGATTTGTGTCTGTCGAGGAATGTTTGTTGTAAGAACTTCTCCATGTCTCTCACCTTACTTCCTGCTGTTCTTTATAGTCCACTGTAATTTCCCTCTCAGCTTACCGGTATTACTTGATTTTAATTTTATGATGATGCCAGGTTTTTCTCTTCCGCCTACCAAGTAAATGTGTGTTCCAAAGTTTTAGCTTTGTCAATCTGTGAGGTTGAGTTAGTGGGTGAGTGGAGGATCGGGGTCATTACATCTCTGACAATTTGCACAGGGATTTCTGTGTAATGCAGCCTCGACCCGTGTGTGTGGGCGTGGGTATGTGGGTCCATCAGTCTAGACTGAACTGCATGGCTGATGGGCTGACACGACTCAAAGCACATAGTGAGCAAGCTTCCTTGGAGCAAAGGTTTTTTGACAAACAAAAAAACCCCACTTTACTGTGTAAAAACTTTAAACTTTTAGAGCTCTTTAAATGTCTTCAAAAGTCTTGGTGCAGTCGTGTCCAAATACTGCATTTACCAGAGGCTAGCTGGAGGAAAAACACAGCTATGAAAATTCAGCTGCAGCATGTGCACATTTATATGCACATAATTAACACTTTAAGAGTGTTTGTCCAGCACCACAGTCTGTGTGGTTGAAGATGCTATGAAACTCAACTTTTTGTAAACAATCTGATTTTGTGAAATAAATATTGTGTAAAAAAAAAAGACTAAAGGCTTAGAAGCGATTATAATAGTGTCCATGTGGCAGCTTCTCCACAGTCAAAAGATGTCGACAATTCAACATTTTCTGTTTTTTTTATTGTTCGAAGAGAAAAAAGGGAACATTTATCACTTTGTTGTCATTGTTGAAAATTATAATAATTCATTTATTTATATTGCATCTTTGATACGAGAAATGCAGCTAAATCTGCTTTAAGACAAAGAAACTTCATGCACTGACTGCTTCACATAAACATCACAGTTGAAGTGCACAGCAACCACCTTGTGGTGGGAAACAGAGTTGCAGGGATTGGCGGCTCCCTCAATGCCCTACAATGTGATTTTTCATCAGCTGGTAATACTGTATACAGCAGGAACATGTTGTGAAGGTTTACCGGTAAAGGTTATACCTCCTCCCGTTGTCGTAGTATAGAGTCTGTACTGAAAAACAGATTATTTCAGTCAGTGTAGTGTGTTTACAAGAACCACCAGTGTGTTTTTTTAAAATCGGGGGTTAAAAACTTGAAGAGTTGCTCATTCTAGCCCACTGGTGTACAGGACATTGTTTTTTGGGCACATCTTTATTTGAAGCAACCTTTGCCAATGTATTATGAAATCATTGTTCCTCAGAGCTTCTGTGCGCGTATGCCCCCCCCCCCCCCCCCCCCCCCCCCACACACACACACACACACACACACACACACACACACACACACACACACACACACACACACACCACCACCACCACCACCACCACCAGTCTTCAGCCCTTTAAAAGACAGAAGGTCAGATCGCCTCAGGCCCAAACTGTGGCCTGACCTCACGGGTCAGCCAGCTAATTCCATAACCTACTTGATCCAGGTACCTTTCTTTTCTCTCCTCATCTATCTGGATCTCTCAAGTCAGTTTCACTGCCTCTGTCCCTGTCTTCACTTTTTCTCCCTTGACAGAGGAGGAGAGAAAAAAGGGAGACAGCCCTTCATATAAGAAAGGGAGGGAAGAGAGGAGGGAAAGTAGGGTGAGAGAGGAGGAGGGAGAAAGGATAAACATACTTAACAAAGGCAGAAATGTGTTCCCAGGGGCAGTCGGCTGTTTAGCTCTATCTGCCCCTACTCGCAGACTGGCCCAGCATTGCTCAGGTTACAAATACAGGTCAGGTGTGTGCGTCAGCGAGTGAGTACGTGAAAGCACCAGCAATGAGTGGTACAATGTACATTGCAAAGAGGTGTGTGTGTGTGTGTGTGTTTGTCAGCATGTGCCAGACCAGCTGTATGGCATGGTGCCGTGTCTGGAGTAAAGCCCAGCCCTAATGTGCAAGCACAGGCCTCTTCGGAGACCACTGGGATGTCGCTGGGCGGCTTCATTGCCCCCTCAGAGAAATGTTGGTGTGTGTTGTACTGGAAAAAGTACCATTAAGCCTGATTTGAGAAAGTGCGCTGGTTTCAAGAGTGGTTCCAGACTCACCAGCTACTCTGTTTTGAAGTGTTGGTTGTCATATCTAATACTGCGAGACACTGCACACACGTGAACATTATGACGGCAGCATTTTGCTGTAAGGTTTGCGTCGGCAAATTATGTCAAATGGGGTATTTGTCATTTATAACATATAGAGGAGCTTTCAGTGGGATTCAACATCAATGTTAACTTCAAGGCTAATGTCAGTTTAACCCTTATTGTATCGCGACAGTATTATTTTTGTCTTCAGACCTCATTACCTTGTCTGTGTATGCATGGTCCCTTTTTTTTTGTCTACTGGCGACCCACAGTCGTGCTTCGCTTGCAGTTTTGGTAAATTTGTTGTGTAAGCAGCAGTTGTATCAGTTCACTTTTTTCTGTCTGCTCCTCTTCTTACTCTGTCACATGAGTTGGCTGCCACACACACACACACACACACACACACACACACACACACACACAGAGTTTCTTATTGACAAGTTATTACATCAGCCTTTCTTCAGTGTGAAGTTAAAGTCAGTTTTCAGTTTAAATCCTTAGGGCAAGGGGTTATGTGAGAAACGGTACATTGTGTTTACCGATGCTCGTACTGATGGGAATGTACATGTCCTTTTTGTTGTACTTGTTTTGTTGTACATATGAGAACATATAATATTTAGACCACAGGGAATTTTTTTTGGGCAAAGGGATGCCAATTTGGCAGTTTATCAGTTCTTCAAAGAGCCAGCTTAGTGTTTGTGGATCAAACAGGCCTTGGCAGATCATTTTGAGTTCATATTATTAATGCATGTAATAGCAGTAAGACCATCAGTCAGTCAGTAGAATTATTTGTTCAGGCAGAGGGAATTTATAAGATGTACATTTATTGCTCTCCCGTAGGGGGAAGTCAAAGATTCTGCCGCCTTTGGGATCATAAATCTGGTCATAGTTGAGATCTCTGTCCTTACTGTGAGCTGCATTGTTAAGAAATGAATCTCTCTTAGAGGTTAACAAGTGTGTCTTGGATTGCATCAAAGAGAAGCTTTCATTTTTTAATGGCTAATTGAACAGAATCAGCAACACAAACAGTCATCTGCTGTATTATATACTGTAGAGAGAGATTTCAGTTTTATTTTTATTAGTTTGGAAACATCCTGTACAGTACATTACGTTTGAAGTTAAATATTTCGCAGCGTTTGCATTGTCAGTCGACAAAATCCAGTCCATTAGTGTCACGCTTGGTTTGTTTGCATATTTTTGCTGGTGCCGATTCAAAATAAGGAACACCTGGCCAACAAACAACAATAAGTTCACGTCTTCGCTGCAGGCTCATGGCTGCTGATGAATGCAACAATGCGCAGAAACTTATGGATTTCACCTTTTGGGCCGAGGCTATTTGAGAGTAAAGGAATTAAAGGTGTCAAGTGAATGTGCTCTCGAGAACAGTGATAATGTGTGAAGTGTTTGCATGTTTGCACATGCCGTCACTTTCTCCTTTTTCTTTATCTTGTGTGGAAGCGGAATACAATAAAGCTCTGGTTGTCTGGGCTTGCTCACCGGAATGCCCTCTCAGCCTCACGCTCACTTTGTTTCCTTTCATCCTCCCCCTCCTCCTCCTCTGAGCGGCTTCCTCCAGAGTGATTAGCGAGGGCTCAGTGAGAAGTGCTTCTCTGTTCTCGTCTGCTGTAAGGGATGACGTATCATCTCAAGGTGTTGTGTACACATGTGCCTGTGCTCAGGAGGGAGAGACGCTGCTGCTGCTGCTGCTGCTCTTGCACAAACCTTGCAGCTGGTTCATGCTTGCTCTGTGGCTTTAAGGACAAGTTCTGTTCCGAGGTATTAATCTCTCTGTTACTTCGGTGGCCATGCTTCTGAAATCTAGATTATTTTGATGCTATTGACAGTGGACACTGTCCAAACGCCCCAAGGAAAAAAGGAAACAAAAAAGTTACCCATTTTGTTTCAACACAGTGCGTTCAGGAAGTATTAAGTCTTTTTCAAATGTTGTTATTCTGCTTATGTACAGTATTTAAAAGGAAAAAGTGTGAGACCTCAGACGTCTTTCCAAATAATGTCTGGCTGATAAACTTCATCACAGGTGCACTACAATCAAGGTGCAAAAACTTCTCCAAAATCAGTGTGAGATATGAGAGGCACTTGAGCAAAATTTCAAAAGCAAAGTCTCTGAACATTTTTTTTTTTAAATTGTAGTGCTTCCTCTGGTTTTTCCTCTTTTTACATTTATAAAATTCTATCAGGCTCTCTTCTCTTTTGCGCAGATCCTCATCCACATGTTTGAGAATGAAGTTTTCCTGTCACAGTTTGTCCACATTCGGATCTTTTCTAAAAGTCGAACTTTAACAAAACGAATAAAAGGACATGCCACACATCATTTTTTGAAAAGTTAAGTTTCCTGTAATCCAAGCTAATTTTGGGGGGTGGTTTGAAAATACCACTTTATTATAAGTGGAATCAGGCCAAATTGGCGAAAAAAAGGTTAAAACTTTACCCACATCATTATTGACATGGTCTGCGTCAACTGGTCTGCCTCTTGGACCAGGGGGAGGATTGGTGCAGTAAAATAGTGTACAGACTGTCGGCGTGTTGCAGATTAATGCCCTTACATGCACTCTTACCTAGGTTTGACCTGTTTGAATTATTCTTTCATCTGTTTTTTTTTCTTCTATTTCTCCATCTGTTGTGTTGTCCACATGACTCTCGCACATTGCCTTGCTTCTATAACTCCTTCCTTGGCTCCTGTTCTTTTGTCTTAATCTCCCTCTCTTTTCTCCGCTGTTCTTACTCTGTCTGTAAAACTCATCCGCACTCTTCCTGAGCACAGTCTTCATTGTCTCCGATTTAAATAGTCACTAGTTGTCTCTGGGGCTTTGGAAACCGAGAGGCTTAGCAGTGTTACAATGTAAGTTTCTTTTTTCCCACGCAGGAGGAAACCGCAAGCTGCAGTGCCGCTGCCAAATGATCCATTTTCTCCCCAGGTGTGTCGAGTACACAAACACTGGATCAGTTGTCATAACACGGGTTTAACTGAGGCGGTCCCTCCGTTGGATCCAACCTCACTCTGTTTACGTTGTGCGAAAGTGGTTTCCAGAAGGAACAGACGTACTATATTTTTCGACTGCAAAGCACCGCTAACATCTGTAATTATCTTGAGTATTGTAAGTATCGTAAGTAGCACATCTTATGACAGCTTTATTTGCACTGTATCCACTACTAGATTAGTGAAGAACAAGTTAAATACAGTGTGAAAGACATCTTTTGTCCTTAAAGCTGGTTTACCACAACAGGATCCCTTCTTCAATTATAACAGATTTTCTACTGTGCTTGTTTCGATGCTGCCCAGATATAGTTTCAGATATTCGATCACCCAGGTCATGCTTTCCATAATATAGTTTTTGAAATGGCCTTGCATCGCTCCAGCGGTCTGTGTTTCTCCCTTTTACCTAAGCTGCTTTCAGACATGCATTGTAGTCCGCACACTTTCCAGAACTTTTCCTGCCAGCCCCCCGAGTGAGCCCACGTGAGATATATAGCAGAAAAAATCTCCGGAAGATTCACAGCAAGCATGTCATGTCATGTCATGTCATGTCATGCCACCTGCAAGCTCTACCCAAAACATGGGAGTCTCTCTCCCATCTCTGCTTCTCTTCCTCCTCCACATCTTCATCGCAGCTGCAACCAGCCCACCTGCCCCCATTTACTAAACTTATGATCTGCTTCTCTTTCCACTTTCCCATCACCCATCTCTTCATCTTATTCTCTCCCAGAGGCTCGTTCTCGCTTCCTCCCTTCCCGTTGTCACATCCATCCTTCCTCCCTCTCTTGTCATAACCAAGGAATGTCTTTCTAAGAAATTGTGCACAGACATATTGTTTGCAGTTTTTCGGAATCTGTTTTGTACAGCTGGCTGATCACAAGTGTGATTAGTTGGATAAAGCAGAAACATTAATAACAGTAGTGAAAATGTGTTTGTACTCCAAGGTCCCTGCAATTTAATGTCTTCTAAATAGCTCACATTTGGTCCCTATCAACTTGGCTGTAACAGATTAAGTCAGTTGATAGACCATCTGCAGGTGATGTGGCTGCTTCTGAATATACTCAAGAGGCCCAAACTCAGGAAATGACTCCAGTGGTCTAAGGAAGTAAGAAAGAAAGGAGCTGCGTGTTTTAAACAACCAATCAAGGGGCGATGATGGAAGTGGTGATAAAGAAATGGACCTGTGAAGGCGAATGTAAAGCCATCTTTCACTCTCCTCGGGGGCCAGTGAGAGCGCAAGTGTGGGAAAATAGGAAAGAGAAGGAGGTGTGTGATGGGAGAGGAACTTCAGCATCGCTTCTGTTCAGGTTTTTCCAGCACAGTATGGCCACCAGGGAGCCATTCCCACCGATCCACTTGCCACTCACACACACATCCACACAGAGATCTGACATCAGGTGCTGGTTAAGATGAGGTAATAGGAAAACCATACACTCCCACTTTAGAACAGATTAGAAACATGCAGACTTCAGGTTGGAATTTTCTCATGTCAAGACCATACTGCCCTAAGAGGCTAGTCTGACTATCTTCTGTGATTTATTGTTGTCATGTTTATGGAGATTTTAAGTACGGGAAAATACTATAAAGTGTGTTTTTCTTTGTGTATTCATTTTACCTTTATCGGACACTGTGCCACTTTTTTTGAGGCACCGTTATTACTTTGTCTGCTTCGCATTCGCAAATACATTCACCTGCAGTCCAGTGACTCCAGCCTACAAACCTGAACAGGCCTTTTCTGGAAGCTCACAGGATTTCCAGGTGTTTATTCCTCAGTGTTTAATGGACGTGGAGATGTTTGAGGTCCAGAGCAGCTGGACACCAGAATTTACTCAGGGGGAAGATGTATTTTCTCTCTCTGTCATCTCGTTTGATCGGGTGGTCTGGGGGTCAGCGCTGTGTCAAGAGGGAAGTGAGACCAGGTGATTAAAATCCGATTCTTTACATTAAGGCCGAATTATCACCAGGACTGGATGCAAGTATGTGTCCTGTGTTTGTATTGTGTGCTCATTCGAGTTTGGACAGCTCGGTCCACACACACACATATACACACACACACCTGTGGCTGATCCTGCAGAGGAGAGTTTCTCTGAGGGATTATGACAGGATCTCGGTTTAAACCAGAGTTGTCAGCCTCACATCCTCAGGCCCATGTGGCTTCTCAAGATTGATTGCCACTTAGCCTCAGCACAGGCCTCCTCTCGAGTGCAAAAGGTGAGTCTTGGAAAACTTCAGACCCCAGACTCACTGTGATTTACACCATGAGTCATAAGTAGACTTACCGTCTCAGACCTGGTCATTTTTTTAAGAATGGTTTGGGGACTTTAAGGTGACTGTTGACTGCTATATTTAGATGATGAATTCCAGTTTGTCTGCTTTTCTACTGTTGCATCATTTGCATTTACTGTTACATCTCCTCTGTCAGCAAGCTCCAGCAGGCCCAGAGCTAAATCCACCATCTCCCATCCTCATCTTTACAACCCCCTGCACTAAAATCTTCAAGGTTCTGTTGCTTCAAAGGCACAAGCAATACTCGTCAATAAAACCTGCACCTCACCTGGTTCTTTCAAAAGATGGTGAAGATTTTTTTTGGTTTAGTCTGCCCCCTGAGTGACCCCGTGCTTTGACCTGTTCAGGCCAACGTGCGTCTCTCTCCAGGTTGGGTTGCTCTCTCCCAGGCATCTGTTTTCTAGATAAGACCCGCGAGTGTGAGGACTGATTCATTGCTCTGTCACTGACATGGCGTTCGGGCCGTCAACGTTACCGCTCTCCCTGTGTCCACGTCCCCCATGGCCCAGTCTTTATAGCGAGACAATCCAGATTTAGGGACAGATCAAGCAGCATGCCCGGAGAAAATGGCTTTTCTGTTTGTTACATTAACAGATCGTCTTTCAAAGAAGGAAGCAGCAGGCCGTTTAAACATTCTGCGTCTCCACCTACACTGTGACCTTGGCAGTCGTGAGATATAAAAAAAGTTTTTTCATGAATTATGGCAGGGTGGGACAGGAACTAAACCCTCCGCCCCACTGTCTCCAGTGACCATACAGAGAACTGCTGCTCTCTTGTCAGTAGAACATTTCACAGCAACATGCTTAAGTTGCCTCAACCTTGGCACCAAACTTCATCCACTAAAATCTTTCTGTTGTCGCTTCTTCACGTCAGCCATCTTTTCTTCACAGTTCACTCCCTTTCACATCCAGTAAAGAAGAGTAACCATCTCCCATTGGAAGAGGATTTTTTT
Organism: Scophthalmus maximus; assembly: GCF_022379125.1. NCBI lineage: Eukaryota > Metazoa > Chordata > Actinopteri > Pleuronectiformes > Scophthalmidae > Scophthalmus > Scophthalmus maximus. The sequence goes on along the minus strand of NC_061527.1, from coordinate 10,881,706 downwards.
CCTTCTATCTCACAATATGTCGCCGGCCTCCCTGTCGTCTGTTTCTCTCCTCTGTTCTCCCTCTCCTCTGTGGTGGCTACTTGTCCAGCAGGGCCACGCAGCTTCACAGTCTAATTACATGTCAATTAAAGGATTTTTGGCTCGGCCGTCCTTCTGCCAGCGCTTCGGCCGTAGCAGGCTTAGGGGACTCTGCAGAGTGAGAGTGAATGAGATATCATTTCATGTGGAGATCAGCCGAGAGAAGGCCTTGAAAAGAGGGGATTGGGGGAAAAGGCTCCCCTCACTTTCTTTGAATGGGCGAGAGTCCCTCCACCCACGGCAACACCACACAACACCCAGCATCTTAAACAAGGGGCCTCTGGGATAGAGGCCAGAGGATTATGGGAATATTCATGACCAGATAAAGGGGTGAGCGGTTGAATGACTGTGTTTTGGGGCTCATCTCTTAGGTAAACAGGAGCCTAAATGGGGTTTTATATCGCTACTCCCACTGCTCAGAGAGGAACAGGCCGCAGTGACTCTGTCCACTGTTTAGTTGGGGTCTTTTTGCATTACCACAGGGTGGTGAAAAGAAAAGGCTTGTTGTGGCCTTTTCTTTTGGTGGCAAACAGATGGTTTGGGGGAAATAAATATCAGTTTCTCACAGTTTTTTATCCGCAGAATATTGGCTTTTCTGAAAGATGCCATTCACATTCACCCGTGGCCCCCTGGGCTCCTGAAAGCTGCCGAGGGCTGGTTATAAAGTCATTAAGCATCCTGCTATGAGGAAATAGTTACCGGGTCTTGCTATCTCCCCTCATGGTGGAACTTTAATATGCAGGGAGTCAGGTGCAAGTTCACCTTAAACTGGAATTTAGATCAGGGTAGATGGCTGGTCCTTTTATCCATGTTGGTGGGCTCCAGTGCTGAGGAAATCCAAAACCTCTAGCAGATTAACAGCTTATTCTTCATATTTAGTTTTTAATGTATATGGTGTCATGTTAATGAAATGAAGATGGGCTTCAAGGAAAGGAGGTGAAAGCTGGCTGGCAGTGGGTTGTTAGGGGTTCACCTTGACCAGGTATCAGCGCCTAACTGAGGCAGAGGCCACAGTCTTAGCTAGTCCGTAACGTCCTTCCTCAACAGTCTTTGGGGTTTGTCCTAAATCAAACGATTCTCTGGGTGATCAGCTCAAAAAGGAAGTGTCTGACAGTAGCTCAACCTGGTCAAGCCTGAATGCTGTTTAAACACTGAATGCACCTTGGGGGCGTCTAGTGATCAGAGGGTTCCTGGTGTGATCCCCAGCTCCTCCAGTGTGTCCACGCCTCTAAGGAAATGTTTGCTAAAGGATGGGCTAGAGAAAGATTCTTTTTTTCCCCCACCATCAGCTTTCCCAGCCAATCTGGGGATTCAAACCAGTGTCTTTTTATGTGATCACTAGCCCTTTAATCGTACCTGTGCACCTACACTGCCCTCAGTGCTTGGCAGATCTCGGTGTCTCTGCCCGACAGTTGCCATGTTCGACCCGCGTTCGGCAGTCTGCATCTGACACGCTGTGGCTCCTTCATGCACTCTATCGTCAGCCACATCTAAACCCCGTTAAAGGCTTTGAAGCTTGAGCCAGGGGATTTCCTGCATTTTGAGGATCCGACAGTCGGTACCCTCCTCTGTACACACCAACCAAAAACCTCCACACCCTCACATCTTTCTCTTCAGGTCAGACAGACGTCGTTAATCCCGCTCTGATTGGCCCGGATTGAGTTATATTGTCATGTGGTCACGGTGTGCAGCCCACATGGCTGAACTCTTGTCAGTTGCCTTTGAGCCGTGCCCTGCGGTGGGCTGTGTGTTGGAATGGCGTACCACAGGGTTGTGTTTCATTCAGCCCCACACCTGCTGCAGCGACTTGTCAGCGTGCCCCCCGACAGGCCCCTTTAATGCCCCCATTAGGTGTTCTAATCTCCCCCTAACTCTCTGCCATTTTGCCGGAGTGTGTTAACAGAGTATCAAAGGCTGGGGATTTATTTTTTATTTTTTTAAACCATCTGCCAGCAGTGAGTGTGTGGGAAGGTGAAAAGAGGCGGAGGTGGCAAGACTGCAGAGCTCTTACTGGTCCGTGCACGAGTGTGAAAGAGAGTGAGACAGTCGGGGCCGAGCATTTCTGGCTGTCAGTCATTTTTTTTTTCCCTCTCAGTTCTGCCCACCTGTCCATACGCGTGCGCGCCTCCCGTGTTATCCAGCACTTCTGGGCTCTGCTAGTGTTTCAGGTCGTGTGTGGGGGTGTGCCTGCATCTCTCCCAACAACCATTTGCTTTTCATCCATCAGGAAAAGGATACCTCGGCAGCCGTGCTCCCATCAAAGGGGCTGCACACAAGCCCCTGAGTCAGATATTTTGTTTCCAGCCAAAGCACGCACAGAGTTATCACCTTTGTGCCGACCTGAAATGGACACTTAGGACATTGTTGCTCACAGGTCCAAACCACAAAGATTTATCTCCCTCAAAACTGACAAGCCTTTTTTTTTTTTTTTAAATCTGTGTTTTCATTGGAATTGCTCGTAGGAAAACAGTGGACAATGGGTCGGCCGTGGATCTTGTGCGGCTGATTGATCAAGATACGGCAGTGCTAGTTTGTTCTTCAGAGCCAGTGTTTGAATTTGTGCTTGGGGGGGATCCAGACAGATTAGCGAGGGTGACGGGGAGGCTGGGGAGCCAGCCAGGCCCGGAGCCGCAGCTGGCACTGCGAGCCTCGGCTTCCTTTTCTCCGCGTTGGCCCGCAGACTTCCCTCAGCCACTGTTTAATCAGCGATTAAGACTGCTATAGATGGCTCGCTCGTCTCGTGTGACAGTACATGTTTGGTGCAAGGATTGCCGGTCTTATGCAGTCGTCGGACAATAGGAGTGTAATCATGAAAAGAAGTGACTGTTTTTCCAGTAAATTCCCTCCTTTCATGTGAAGTGTTGTTGTTATGGTATCTCCTTATGTCCATTAGCAATGTGCCCGGGAGGTACATACCATGAAAAAGGGAACGGTGAGAGCTTTGATGTGGTCTGTGCTAACTGGGAAAGGGTCTACAACTCTTCATCATCGGATGTATGAAGGAGGTCTGCCCGGAGGTTTGGCTGTCACTGTCCGACGGGAACCATCTGGTGTTCTGGTGAAAATATTTGAAGGGATTCCTACCTGCAAAAATCCAATTCTTCACTGGGAATTTGTTTCCAAATTGTCTCTGTTTTAAGAACCGATTCACAACCAGCTTGTGTCGTTTCATTTAATACTTATTATGCTTTAGTGACTTACAGAAGTAGAAAAAGAAGAACACATGTCCATTATCAATGAATAGCTGTTGTTTTCCTGACTGATTGATTAGTCATTTTATTCATATGATATCAGAATTTTTTTTAATTTATTTTTTTTTTATCTGTCACCATTTTCATAAGTGCAATTTGTTATCTTCAGATGTCTTACCTTGTCAAACCAACAACCCCAAAAAAAGGTATTCAGCCTACAAGGTCTGACACTGGTTATTATTATTTATTTGACAGTTACTCTGTTCTCAATTGACGCATAAATGGATCAGTGTATTAATTCCCATTGAGCTGATGTCTTCTCATATCAATTGTCCAATCAACAGTCCACACCAAAATATGTTCTGTTAACAATGATTTTTTTTTTTTAAACAAAAGAAATTTGATCATTTTCATATTTAGGAAGCTGCCCCCAGATAACAAGTGTTCTATCTGTTTAGAAAAGCTTGAAGAAATTGATCAATTAATCGACAGTGTTTCAGCTCTAACAATGTGTTTGTATTTGTTTTAAATATAAAACAAAAACATTTTTTTTGGTGCATGTCAATATTTGGTGTATTTTTCACTCTGCAGAGAAAGTTCGTGAGATCCAGGAGAAACTTGAAGCCTTCATAGAAGCTCTTCACAAGGAGAAATAAGGAATAGGTAATTGTCTCTGTCATCCATACTTTGGCAGGAAACAAGCATGAACCAAGACACTGACTTATTATTCAGTTATGACATGAATTTAAACGATAGAAAACATTTACACAGTATCAGTTCTGTCAAAAAGACAACTGACAGCTGAATGTATGTTGTTTTTTTCCCTCTTTACAGAACGCAAAAGTGAATTTTTGGATCACAACCGAGAAATGCACTGAACAAAGACGAGTAAATGTGTAAATGACCATCGGGGGCCCCCCGGCCCTGCCTCACCACTCACCTGAATTTAATCTCCCCCGACTTGGCTTCCTGTTTCCCTCCCTTAGCACTGATGGAAGGATGAACCTGAACAGATGGATAAAGATGCTTTTCTATTTTTTTATGTGGTTTTTTTCTCTTTCTTCTCCCTCTTTTCATGTGAGTTGTCCCACGTCACGAGGGGAACCTCTGCACAGGAGCCCTAAAACAAACACCGTAGACCAGGAGGGAAATGAGTAGCTTGCATTGCGCTCTCAATAAATGAGGATTGTGTACATGTTTATCTCCCCACTTTGTTATTTTTGTTAGATTTTTGTTTTTTTCTAACCTGTGGCGTTTGTAGACACATGATTACAGGAGTGTGTTTTAACTGATCTGTGTACCAAGAAACACACTGCACTGGTCCCGATGGGTGAAATAACCTTGAATTTCACACCTTTATCTCACCTTGTGCTCATAAGATGCACCAAGTTACGCAGCTCTCAGGCTCAGAATTTGCCTCTTTTCAGTGTTTTTTAGTTGCACCAAGGATCCAAAGCACTTAAATTATTCCCCCACGCTTCATCTGGATTCTCCATTCTCTCTTCACGTAACCCTCAATGAAACTTTAGTTCCCGCAGATGTTCTCAACTTAAATCTTAAAATGAAGTGTAGAAAGTAACTACCTGGTTCAATATTCAGCTTCCTCTCCGATCTATTAACATACCATCAGCACCTGAACATTTTGGAAACAATATTATATATAGAGTTCATTTATTATTTTCATCTAATGGGGTTTATTTGACAAAGTAGTATGTTTGTATGTCTGCCAAATGCACACAATGCTCCGGTCATGCCTCTGACTCACGTTTTGTCTTAGTGAGTCTGTGTGGTGCTCCGTCGTCGTTAAAGAGTTACATTTCATCGACCGTGTTTCAACTGACAGACAGGATTAAAACCTCCATAAGAATTAACGGCACGCCCTCTTGAAAAATGTAAATTCCGGGTGTTTGTAGATCATTGCTGCAGCTTTCTAATTGATTATGTGATCACCTATTTGTATAACATAGTACACGGTTATACCTATTACTACGTTCAAGATGTCATTACTCAACATCCTTGTTACATCATCAGTTAAAAATGTTACTCTTAACGGTTTAGAAACACATCAACAACAGCTTTGTGAGGCACACATCATTAGATTTTGAAAAAACAATTACACTGTCAGTTGTTACCATCCACATCTCTCCGTATGTCTTGTATTCAGGGGGTCCGGTTTCGCAGGGGTGGGACGGTCATTGTGACGGTCTGTACTTCTACAGAGCAAAGGTACCTGAACTCCTCCGCTCTCCATCTCCTGTGACTGAACTGATCTCACGCCTCTTGCTGCTTTAGCGATTAGATCACCCCCAAAACCAGGAATAATGTACAGAGACTGTCCTCAAAGTCAGGACAAAAGGATAAATATAATATTCTGGTCGGTGATTTTATCTGAAAATGTATATTGCATTTGTCACCGCCATGATTCTTCCACCTGTTGCTGTCAAAAGGCCGAATGTTTCCCCCTTTTATTTTACTTCTTCCTCACTCATCAACTCTCTTCTTATTTCACATTGCACCGCGCTCTTTGCACCTCCTTCATTTGGACCATTATGACTCCTTCCACCACCCATGTAGATTAAGCTGTCAGGGGTTGAGAGAGACTGTGTTCACCCCGTCATTCATTCACATGTGTATATGGGCATATATGAATAATATGCTGTGCATTGTGTACAGCTCGTGTTAAGCGGTTGTCATGGAGCTCATCATGTACAGCACGCGCACGCAGAGCGAGCAGCTTGTATAACAGAATCGGTGAGTTGAAAAAAAGTGTTTTATGTTGTAGAAAGTAATGTTTGCATGGTGTTACCCCATCAGATGTGCTTTATTTATTAATTTTGTGTTTGAAGGCAAATAAGTGGAAATAAAAGTGACATAAATAAAAAACAAATTTTTCATCACATCAGTTTGTCCTGGTGCTGTTGTGTGCATCGTCACCCAGCTCTTTATTAACAGTTTATGTTCGTGGTGCGTCTGCTGGTCAGTCCACCGCCTCGGTCCAGACTGAGACGTCTCAATAGCCCATCGATGGATTGTCTTGATTTTGTATGTTGCATACGAGGAGAATTATTTTAGTGGATCATTAATACATCATTACTGTTACATAAATGTGAAGGTAGCATTTGATTGTTTTAGTCTGTCGAGTTGGAGCAAGTTGTAACTGTTGTATACAATGTTTGGTAATTTGATTACATAACGGTGCATCATTGTATCATTTTATTTTTTAATTTACATTTGTTAAAGAGGAAATTGTCATTATAATGTAAAAAAACTAGTTGCAGTGTAATGAAAATAGAAAAACAAACACTATCCATGCTTATATGGGTTTATTAATTCTACCTGGGTTACCAGTACGTAGACTCCGGTTATCCCACGGCTGCTTGCTGCTGCATGCAGATGCCCTGTGTGCCGATGACGTGCCGAGGCCTCCGCTCCAGGTCTGGGCAAACCCTCCGAGTATTTAACTCTGCAGGCTGTTATCTCGTCCCAGAGCAGGCTGAAGACACGGCGCAGCCCAGGGCAGGCAGGCAGCCAGGCGGCCCAGGGCCTGTCTGATTAATAAGTCAGAGTCCAGAGGTCCCACGCTCCTGGGCATCCTCTCTCCTTTCACAAGAGTTTGGCTGTTACAGCATCTCCACATCGCTCCAAGGGCAGCGCTGTGTTGAGGGAGGGTTATGCAGGAGGGGTGGTGCAGTCCTTCGTGCGATCACCTGAGGCTTTACACATGAAGGTAACTGCCCCGCATGGACACGCCGCATTCTGTGTGTCTACTACATTCCCCTGAAAAAAAACAAGAGAAAAGGGAATGAAACAAACCTAATGACTTTGTAGCAGCCGTGAAAAGAAAGGGGGAAGAGTCAACCTCCTGCACACGGCCTTTGTGCAATCAGATAGCCACGTTCTGGGAGGAGGGAGGCCGGCCGGGACACACTACACGCCATTAGCATCTGCAAAGGCCGTCACATTGACTAATAGCCAGCGCCACAACGGCACAGTGGTTCAGTTTGTGTTTTCCCTCAATCCCCTTTATGCCGGTGACACAAAAGCAGCCGGCCCAGACCTGTCAAATGTGCCACAGCAGCGGACGTGCACAAAGCTTCATTTCTTGTCTTTCTTGCTAAAAAGAAAGGGCCAATCTTGTTGCTTCATTTTTTTTAATCCCCCACCTCATCACAGAGACAGATTCTGGGGATTTGCCAGGGGGGAGGGGGGGAGGGGGGGGGGGGGGGGTGTTGCTTGTCAGTATATGATGAAAACCTTAAATAAGTCTTAGAAAAGGCAATAAATTGTGGGGATGGGCGTTTTTTGGCGGAAGCAGCGGTGTTAGCATTTGTTTGCCTTCCTGTTGGCGGTGCTGGCTTTGTCTTCGTCTTTCTGTCTCCTCTCTGTGGGAGAGGCAGAGACTTTGGCAACGAGATGAACGCACATGGCCTCTCCTCACCAGCACCAAACAGCTGCCTCAGAGCATCCTCACGTGGCACATTGACCGACGCTTTAGTGGTTTAAAAGTTCCACTTTGCCGATTAAGTGTCTGGAAATTTGAATTTGGAAAAGAAATTACTTATTAAAGATCCAGAAAAACTTCTCATGATCAGGTCCTAAATCTGAGCAGTCGGGTCCAATATGTTGTGAACACAGGCTATCAAACCGTTTTGATTGTTTCACTCCAGAGATGTTACGCATTTTTAGTTTCATCTGACTACAACGGTTGATTAAAACAATCAGATTTGGATCATGCTAACAAAGACTTTTGTCTGCATTTCTTTTTAATTGTAATTCCACATGCATGCAGAGAAGGCCAATGTTTTTCCTATTATCAGTGTCAATGGTAAATGCACTGTTTTGATACTTACTGGCCCCCTTAAAGTGCTTTACACTACAAGACACATTCAGCAATTCATACAACGCATCCATACAGAGCACTGTATCCATCACACATCATTCACACACAGTGTCTTGCCCTGGGAGGCTTCGGGACGCGGACTGGAGCCTCGGAGCAGGGGATTGAACCACCGCCCTTCTGGTAAGTGGATGTCCCGCTCCATCTCCTGATCCTGATGAAAGAGACATGTTTTTAGCTTTGTCAGTGCATTTTTCAGATAATCTGATTGATTTTTTTTTTTTATATGCTTTGTTTAAGCTTTGGCATAAGGTGAAATTCCTCAACCCATAGACGGAGTGCTCATTTCCTGGATGACTGGGTTTGACACACTCACCATTACAAATTCTAACGGCACATGAGACACTCAGCCACATGCTCTACGTGTACTACGCACACAAAACTCACTGTATAACATTTGAGCAGACACTTTAATATTTGGTATACGACAGATTCTGTTGATTCTCAGTACACGAGAGGATGTTTGAAGAGATGCTATAACACCTGTGTGTGACAATGACTTGGCCTATGAGGGTCACTTATCAGCACTTCATCCAACAAGTGCAGATAAACAGAGCGCATGTAAATCTAACACTTTGCACCCTGGGAAACAAACTGCCACTGTTGAGTCACCACAGATGAATCTTATCGGAGGCTTGTTGAAGCAACAGGCTTCCTTCTCCGTTTCAGCCAACAAAACCTCCTACTGTCCCTGGGGCCCGCTGCTTTCTGCCCTGCAGAGAATAGCGCCACAATTGGCCTTTGTGTTCATTATGTTTGAGGCATCTTCCCATTGCACTGTGGGGTCCATTCCAAGGCTGAATTAGGCCCGTGGGGATTTTAGCCAAGTCACAGAGGTCAGTGACCTTCCTTGTCATACCCCCGACACACACACACACACACACACACACACACACACACACACACACACACACACACACACACACACACACACACACAGAGCACTGTTGTTTTTTCTGTGTGAGCTATAAATTATGGCAGCACTCAGTGCTTACATTTTAGTAACTTAAAGAGGCTCGACCGTGTGAATCCTGTGGTGGTCCTGTATCTATGTGTGTGTGTGTGTGTGTGTGTGTGTGTGTGTGTGTGTGTGTGTGTGTGTGTGTGTGTGTGTGTGTGTGTGTGTGTGTGTGTGTGTGTGTGTGTGTGTGTGTGTGTGTGTGTGTGAGACACTTAGCCACAGTTTCCACGGGGGTGGCAGGGCAGAGGACGACTGTCCACCAGTCCAATGTGACGTCCGCCCTGAGGAATTCGTGAAGTGACCTCATCGTCTCTCACGGTGCCGGACTTGAATCGGGGCCATTGTGGAGGGAGATGTTCTCCATTAATAAATTCCGGATGGTGTGAGTGTGTCTATATTTTCCTCCTAATCCCTCCAGATGCAGGGTGTCCGCTCACACACGGGGTCGCCCGCTACACAAGGGAAAGAAAGAAAAAACGAACACAGAGGCAGGACTGTCATCTCCCCACGGCTTAAAATATCACATTAAAGATTAACCCTCACATCAAGAATCATTGTTTGGTTTTTACTGTGAAAAGCCAAAACCTGCATGAAAGAGCTATTGTTTTTCCAAATTGCTACCAGGACCACTAAACAGCATCATACTTTTTAAGTTTAAGATTTTTACTTTTTAATACACGAGGAAAGGGCCTTGCATATTATCTGCAGGTTACAACAACAACATTGTACTGACAAGACAGACTCATTCAAGTAGTAGAATCTCCCTAAAGATTCAAGACACTGTGCAGGATCCTCTCTTTATTATTGGTCCCATTGGAGAGCTCCGCTGGCAAACTTGTCCCTTAAGATTTTCATTCCAAAGTGCAAGAAGTCTGTATTGTGAATGATTAAATGAGAATTTATTAGTGATGCCATAACCGTAAGTAAATGGGACCGCAGTCACCTGCAGCAAAACAACAAAGCCAATTGGCTGATTTGATTAGAATTTGGTTAAACGTGTCATTTCATTGAAAAATAATATCACAAAACACAGATTTGAAAAAGATTTTTTTTTTTTTACTGTGTCGTAAAATCTGCTCAAAATCACTCGGTTCATACTGATAGTCATATATTGGTTACCCCCCACAAACATCACACATGTAGAAGTGCATCTGAAGTGTGAACACTATTATAAAAACACTGACACTTCCATTTAAGCCAAACCGCCTCAACAAGACGGCGGTTGAAGTTGGACTGAGAGGTAAAATGCTGAAACAGTGCGAGAAGAAATACAAGTGATGTGTGTGTGTGTGTGTGAAAACCGAGGGGCTTGTGGAAATGTCCTGTGCAGAATGGCGATATGCAAAGTTGCCATGGAAAAACTCATCGTCGCTCAAACTGTTTCTTAATCGAGTGGAGGTCTTAGTGTGAGGGAGGGACTCCGGGCTTTTAGCACAAGGAGCGGGCTCTGGGTTTGCATGGACTTAGTGGGATTATGCGAGCATTCATGGCAACCAGCGAGGCCAGCAGGTGAGGCCTGCGCTCCGCTGCCTTAGCCTTTAGGTAAACACAGAGAATCCCGGTCTGCGTTGCCAGGCTGAAATTGTATCTGTCCACACTATTCACGTCAGTCAGGCTGATCTGCCTCCTCCCGCGGAGCCGTGGGGACGGGGGCCTGCACTTGTTGCCGGATGGGGGACACTGAGGACCGGCTTTCATCAACTAAGTGCCAATGCGAGGCCGGACCAAAAACGGTCTGGTGACATTACTTGACTGGCCGTCAATAGTATCTTAGCAGGCGCTAAAACCAAGAGCAAACACGCAGCGTGGCTGAGCGTGAACGTTTGAGGCCAGGCGCCGCGGCATTAGCAGCATCTTGTGTTAAAGTTTGCGAGCTTTCGTCTTTCCACAAGAAACGCTGATCTGATTTTCCCTCAGCTTATGCTTTTAATTAGATTGGCATTTTCAAACAAGGCCTGTTTTACATGTGTTTTGGGAGTGAAACAGGCTTATGGTACAGGAACAGCTCAGTTGTTTCCCCGCAGTAATTTGATTTGAAATCCCTGACATCACAAGAGATTAAGAAAAAGAGAATCGCCATGTTGCATATTGAGTGCGGTCAGGAATTCTTCCACATAATTATCAGACATACGAAATGTTTTTTTTTCTCATGACCACAGTACAAATAAGCGTTGATAATAAGATTAGAAGAGATGTTGAGCTGAATGAAGACGTGATGCATGATGCATGTTAAACAGAGGCGATTTATTGACGCAGATGTGTAACAAAGAATGCAGCGGCTGAATCAAAACTAAAACAAAAACCCTGTCACGATCATTGTGCGGCTCCCCGAGAATGAAGTGAATTTTTGTTTGACCATTTCTCTGTCTGTCAGCTTGTGACTGTGTTCTACCAACGCTGGTCGCACACTTTTGTCGGCGGAATGTTTTCCAGACGTTAACTTGTGACTTCATTGTTCGCCCCCGCGTATTGGACAACTGAACGAAACTTTTTAAAGTGAAATCCATCTCTGCGGTGTCCTATCGTGTCATTGTCGTGCTCCTCCTCCTCTGCGGCCGCTCTGTTTGTTCACCTGCTGG